>NC_061821.1:31560649-31563149 GCF_019202785.1 Penaeus chinensis | reverse complement strand
ATATATATATATATATATGTATGTATGTAATATATGTTTATATGTTTATGTGTGTGTACACATATATGTATATATAAAGATACATACATACATACATACATACATACGTACACACACACACACAAACACACACACATAAATATATATATATATATATATATATATATATATATATATATATATATATATATATATATATATATATATATATATTTATATATTTATATACACACACACACACACACATATATATATATATATATATATATATATATATATATATATCAATTGATACAGATTTTTTTTCTTTCAAAAATATTGATAATCCAAAAGTTCCTCACCTTACAACTAATGGTACAGCAAAGTTATGATATAAATAATATGATATAACCTTTCCGAGGTAGCGGTAGTTTAGCCGCTGAAATAAAACAATAAAACTATGTTTCGAAAACAAAATCGAGGTTTGAAAAAAAAACATGAATCTTTAATCATATTACTTATTCCACGTTTAGTATAGCAAGGAACAAAAGTATACAGACAGAGCACAAAGGATTTAAGATAAACTAAAATATACCTTTAGAAAAACGCAAAAAAGGGAGATAAAACAAAATGTAAAAAAAAGGAAAATGAGAAAAAAGGAAGCAAACTGATAAAAGTGAAAAAAAAAAACAGCAGAATGAAAAAAAGAGAAAAAGAAAATTAGAAGAAAGAAAAGACAAAGAATTCTCCTCGAGGCACGTCCTCCACGCACCTCACATTCTGCTTAATTCACGCAAGGGACGTGACCGGACTAAACACACTGTGATTGACAATTTCCGTGTTGAAGAGAGAGCTCCCGTCCCCTATCCACTCCGGTCGGGCTCTAGCCACGGCAACACTACCAGCTTTATTAGATCCTTGGCTAAAAGTGACGACCTGGATGACAATAAGGAACTTTCAGTCTCTCTGATCTGTCTCTTTTCTTCTTCTTTCTTGTTGTGTGTGGTTGGGGTTGGAGGGGGAGGTCTCCTCTTTGTTCGTGTTTATATCTCCCTTTCTCTGTATCTATATACTTATATGGGTGTGTGTATGTATGTGTATATATATGTATGTATATATACATATATATACACGAACACACACACACACATTATGTCATGTACATAAGCTCGATTTGTGTAAGCCATTAGACCAAAAGACCACGCGAGTGTTTGCCACGTAATTCTAATTCAATTTGGAACCATCGCCTCAGCGAGGGCCTAGATGGCGATTACATCTGACCTCGCCTGACCCTTCAGTTCGCGCACAGTAGTCACCGTGCCCAGGTCTCCACCAGACTCCGGCCCCCCAGGGCTGGCTGGCCATACACGTGACAGCAGCTGCTCATTAAGACATAGTAGCGTGTGGTCACTTACATGCGTTGTGAGTCGCATGTACGTTGACTGCAATTGCGGTTCACCAGCAACCTCTTGTAACTACTGGTGGTAGAGGTGGTCGCTGCGTCCTTTTGGTTCGCAATACGGACACACATTCTCCGAAATCTGCTCGACAACACGTTTTGGGACTCTTCATCTCTATTCCCGTCCCTCTTCTCCCTTAAATGTGTTAAGCCATATGTGCAGTCACTCTCACGTTGGTTTTGTTGGGCAGAAATGCTAAGCGATGGCAGCGTTCTCACACTATTCTTCTGACCTTAGATCACGGCATTTGCCAACAAACATGGAATATCGTTAATTATATAATGAATTTCTCTTGTTATCAGAATTTTTCATTGTTCCAGCTACAACGAATTTAGCACGTTCGTGATTTTCTATCGTTATCATGGACATCATATAATTTTATTAGTGAATCTCGTTCTTCTCCTCGATCCGACCGAACTTCAATTTCTCTTTCCTTTTCGGTCGGTTGGGTACTTAGAACATGAGATGACCACTCGTTTTTCCCTTAATTACGTCCGTTAATTAATGTAGGACTAGAGTTAAAGCTAGAATCACAATTTACTTATTAATCACGCCTTTCTCACCCTCTAAAAATCGCTTGCATGTTTTGGGTAAATCCCAAGCGATCGTGTAATTCATGATAGTTATATACCCATAGGGTATGTCACAAGTGCCCATCACACCTTTTCATTAATTAGGTTTGTTGCTGTCATAGTTGTAGGTGTAAAGATCTACGATGTATCTCTTGTGTCCGCGATTTTGCCAGTCGTAACGAGTGACTAGTACATGTATAATTTCATATTTTACATACATTTCTTTTCTGTGTGACAACAATTGGCTTAAGTAAATTCTTACGGATGGCCGTTGTCGCTTCCCTTATCTACTCTTATGTCTATCAGAGATGGTTGGTAGTTCAAGCCAGGTCCGTGCGGATCGCTACTGACGTCTCCCTCCTCTATTTTCTTCTTTATCTTTTTGAAAGTAAAACACAAAATTAAAATAAAGTGGAAGCTAACACTAAAAAAAATAATTTTATATAAATATCCGGCTAGTAGCACTTAACACCCCTTCCTCTCTGTTGC
>NC_061821.1:31548149-31553149 GCF_019202785.1 Penaeus chinensis | reverse complement strand
CTAACCCTGGACACCAAGGACGAGTTTTACGACAAGCTCGCAGCCACAACTTGTTCCCCTGGGAGACTCATGGCCCTCATGCCTTGGACAGTTCGGCTTCGGCAAGACGAACGACAACTACCAGAGACTGCTTCAGCTATGCACTTATCACAACTTCTGGCTCCAGCTGGATCTCATTCTAATCAGATAAACCACCATTAAGAACGTCCTTCATACATGCTCTTACCACAGTGCAGACTTCGAGACAGACCACTTCTTGGTGTGCTGGAAGATCAAGCTCCAGCCCAAGAGGTTCCACCATGGCAAGAAGCAAGGGAATCCTCGCAATGACGTCAGCAATATGAGCCAGCCAGACCTTGTGTAGCAGTTTGCTGAGAGGTTCAAGAACGAACTGGAAACCTCACAGAAAGGAAATTCTGCCACTGAGAAGTGGGCGACCTTGTGGGACACCATGCACCATACCTTGGCCACCTCAGGTAAAAAGACCTCAAAGTCACACGACTGGTCTGAGGCAAAGGCCGTCGAGATGATTTCCATCATTGAAGCCAAGTGTGCCGATCTAACGAAATACAAGTGGTCACCCAGCGAGAAAAACCTGCAGATCATCCGGGCTGCCAGGAGCAAAGCTCAGCAAACTGTCAGACGCTGTTCCAACGAGTTCTGGACAGAGCTTTGCGAAACCATCCAGACAGCAGCACTTACAGGGAGTATCAGAGGGATGCACGAGGGCATCAAGATGGCAATGGGACCAGTGCAAAACAAGACAGCTCCCCTCAAATCCACCACTGGGGAACTCATCACAGAACCCCTACTGTTTCCATTGCACGAAGTCCTCTGCCTGTGCTGGAAAGAAGTGGCCCTACTACAGGACGTGAGGGACACCAAGATCATCACCCTCTACAAGAACAAGGGTGAGCAAAGTGACTGCAGAAGCATCTCGCTACTCAGCATCGTGGGCAAAGTCTTTGGTCATCTTGGTCTGTCTGCAGAAACCTGCCGAACATGTCGCAGTGCGGCTTCCGAGTTGAAAGATCAACAATAGTCTTCTCCCTCTGCCAGCTCCAGAAGGAGTGCAGAGAACAGCAGATGCCCCTGTACATCGCTTACTTAGTTGTCTGTTTGCCTATTTCTTTCATCCTTATTGGTGATTTCAATGTGAGCTTGGGAATATGCCTCAAAGCTCGACATACTGCTTGGTGTTGTTCGTTTTCTCTTGGCGGCGCACACTTCTTTGGTGGAAAGACACTGAAACTCGAATATATAGCTTGCTGGTGAAGGCTTGTTCTGCGGTAAGAGCTGAACTCTGAAATAACAACACCTGCGTGGCCATAAGGTTGAACATTCCCGAAAATGTCTGTATTTTTCTCAATAATCCTTATGCCTTTGATTTGCATGTAGATGAGAATTGTCTTCTTTTAGCTGGCTCAATGCTTCCTGATGCTCATAGTACTTTTTAACAATAACATCTGCTGCTGATCCTTTTGTGGTCCATCTTGTTCTTGCAAGGTTCTTCAGCCTCAATGTGGAAGAATCATTATCAATTCCTTGCTGAATTTTCTCAAAGAGTAGGACTAACACTAACAAGAGCATACAAATCTTCACACAGATCTTGCGAAGTTTCAACCAGTGGCGAAAGAGAAGTGACATCTTTGAAGATAGGCTCATTGCAATGAGCAAAGCTGTAAAAATACATTTCATGTTGGCCGAGGGTTTCTCTTATTTACCTGGCAAGACTTTTCATTGATGATATTCCATTCAATGCCATTCCTACCATTTTCTCAATATTCATGCCGCATGTTATCTATAAACCCAAAAAGTGCTGCTGATGTCAAACACTGATCACATGGAAATACCCCAACAACTACTTCTTGAATAGCATAGGTGTCCTTGCAATATCGGACGGAAACCGAGAGCTTTCTGTTTTAGAAATTTCAAAAATGATAGAATAAAAAAACTGATGCATTAATTTCACAGAGAAGCGGTCTTCTTACATTTGATACAAACATTTTTTGCTCAGTCGGAAATTTGTGCGACAAGTATTGGTTCTTTCGAGGACGTTTAAACCCAACATAGCTCATTGCTTTGACTTCGTTGGCTTGATATTTGAATCATTATCATCGTGGGCTCGAACTGGAACATTGTCCTTGTCTTCTCTCTTTCTGCAGCTCTATCATCTGACTCTCAAGCTGGCGACTTATAGCTGGTATTTCCTTTTCCTTCCTAGAAGTCTTTTCGGCAGACCTATGCTTCTCACTTTTCGTATATTCAGCCATTAGTTCCACTCCCTTTTTCCAATTAAGAAATCCTTGTGGTAAAGAACAAAAAACGAATGCCGAGTTATCTCGAGATGTGTATGCATATATATATAGCTATATAGATATATATAAATAGATAAATAAATATATATATACATACATAAATATGTATATATATATATATATATATATATATATATATATATATATATATAATATATATATATATATATATATATATACATATATATATATATATATATATATATATATATATATATATATATATAACATACATACACTATATGTGTACATCTATATATATATATATATATATATATATATATATATATATATATATATTATATATATATATATATATATATATATCATATATATACTGATATATATGTTGTATGTATGTATACATATATATTATATATACTATATATATGTTTATATATATATATATATATATATATATATATATACATATATATATATATATATATATATATATATATACATATATATATATATATATATATATATATAAACATACATACACTATATGTGTACATCTATATATATATATATATATATATATATATATATATATATATATATATATATATATATTATATATATATATCATATATATACTGATATATATGTGTGTATGTATGTATACATATATATTATATATACTATATATATGTTTATATATATATATATATATATATATATATATGTATATATATTATATATATATATATATATATATATATATATGTATGTATATCTATATGTATATTTATATTTATCTATATCTATCTTTATATACAGTATATATATATATATAAGTATGTATGTATATGTGTGTGTGTGTGTATATATATATATATATATATATATATATATATATATATATATATATATTTATATATATTTATATATATACATACATACATACATACATACATACATACATATACATACATACATACATACATACAATACTAATATAATTATTGAGACAACAATGGATATTGTGTTTTTCATCTCCCTTTAGGTTCTGCATAGTATATACAATGAAAATGATCATTGCTGGAGTATTTCGAATTTTACTAGATTAGCTAAAACAAAAAGTGATAATTGGCCAAATTTGCGGTACTCTGGAGGCGTCACAACTGATATGTGACACTGTTCTCGAATTTCCAGTTTCCGATTTTATTTCTTACGATATGTTCAATCAGGACTTGCATTGCTCCTTGGTGCATGGGGCACAGATACTTCTGAGAAGGGACAAGGAACAGTTCATCAGGAGGTTGAAGGCAATTTCTTGGTAAATGACCTTCGCCCTGCCTACCAAGCACTATGAAAGCTGAACCCTAAGCCCTCCTCGCAGTCCGCTCAGTAGATGGACAGATCATCTCAGATCATGTCGGGGTTCTTGAGTATTTTTAGAAGCTGTACCAGGTACGCCCTCCACCAATTAGCTTCGATGCAAGTGGTATCACAATACTTGTGCCAGACCGACCCATCAGCGAGGAACCTGCTACACTAACTGAGGTTAGGATGGCGATATGCATTTGTGATATCCCTGCTGAACTGCTAAAGGCTGGAGGTGAACCTATGGCACGGGGCTTGCATGCAGTCTGGACTGCCATTTGGCTGTCAGGTTCCATTCCCCCTGACCTGTTGAGGGGCATGGTCATCCCTCTCTGGAAGGGGAAAGGGGATCTGGGACTGTAGCAACTACTGTAACATTACACTGCTCAGTATACTAGGCAAGGTTTTCGCCCACATTCTTCTGTGGATCTTCGACCACCTACTAAGGCACTAGAAACCGGAGCAGTCAGGATTCACTCCAGGCAAGTCCGCAATAAAATGTAGTCTAGGGCTTTGAGAATTTGTTCAGTCATAGGTTGCTTGCAGCCTACATCGACCTCAAGAAGGCTTTCGACTCGGTGCATCGAGAATCGCTATGGGAGATTCTGAGACACGGGTTATTTGCCTAATAGTAAGCCTATATACCGGTACTGTAAGTGCTGCAAAGTGTGGTGAGGGCCTATCAAGCTTCTTTGTTAATTTAGGGGTGAGGCAAGGCTGTGTCCTTGCACCATCAATTTTCAACACCTGCATGGAAGAGCTACTATCCAAAGTCAGTGTGGAGCAACATTGGACAATATCAAGGTCTCAAACCTTGACTTTGCAGATGATGTTGCTGTCCTATCTTAGTCTCTTGGGTCACTGGTGGCGACTCTTGATGCATTTAATAATTAGGCCCTCGGGCCTAGAGGTCTCCTGGATCAAGAACAAGATTCAGGACTTTGAACTGGTTACCCTAACAGGTCCCCAGTCTTGCTTGAGGTGAGGACGTTGAAGTCACAAAGAGCTTTGCATACCTTGGTAGTGTAGTCCATATCTCAGGGCTATAGGACTAAGAAGTCAGTAAGTCAGAAAGACCAAGCTATGTGTCTTCAAGGCATTGATACAGCCAGTTTTGCTCTATGGTAGCAAAACCTGGATGATATCCAGTGCCATATGGGCACTTAACTTGTTTCCCTGTGGATGACCCTGCCTATCAGGGTGTCTCTCTGCGAGACAATCCTGGTTAGAAGAGGCCTGTGGGATGACCTAGGTCATGGCTTGGACTGGAAGGATGGATGTGGCCATGCGTCTCTGTCGGCGTTAGCCCCTTGATGATGATGATGATATGTTCAAATTTATGCACTGCCAGCA
>NC_061821.1:31523149-31525649 GCF_019202785.1 Penaeus chinensis | reverse complement strand
CTCTTAAAGATGTTTTCTTTTATTTCTTTTCATTCTTCTTTCTCTTTTTTTCTTATCTTTTTGCAAAGTACTAATGCAGGAAATACTAAAGTATATTCTATACTTTAGTATTTTCTGCATAATCTTTCTTTTATTTCATTGTATCATATGCATAAAAATACAAGCCAAGTCTTTTCCAGAGAGTTCCTGCAAGTTTTTTTTTTTTTTTTTTTTTCTGTGACACTCGTAAGGCATCCATTCCCTTCTAGAAAGTCATGGAGGTTTCTACAGTCGGTTTAGAGGGGGCGGAGACTGTGAGTGTACATACAAACGAGACAATGAAATACATATACCTTAATGAAAATTTTAGTAAACTAATATTCTCCCTTATTGTCAGGCCCTCTGAGCAAATTGCAACAAGATATTTGCTCGAATAACTTTTACATTCCGCGATATCTTACGTATACACTACGTATTTGAACATATAACATAAGCATTTTTAGCAAACCGTCCCTTCCACATTTCGAGATTACACTAGCAAAGAAAACAAAATATTTTCAACTTCATGTTAACCTTACTTCATCTTTTGCTGACTCACTCATGATTTTTACCAAAGTTTTTGCATAACTTAGCATCCTAAGAATTTTCCCTTTTCAATAAATAAATAAATAAATAAATAAATAAATAAATAAAGTTCAAAGTACTCCATAGCCCTTTCAGCTCTTCCATTGTCTCCGCCTACCCACCTACAGAAAAGAAAGAAGCGGACAGAACTTTTTGATCCTCGAACAACTGTAGAGTTTGTTTGTAATCTCAGGAGCCCTTTGATGTACGGGATCACTAAAAGAGAAGCCATATAATATATTGTCTGCCCCATGACTCTTTATTTCTTTGGGGGGGCTTGCGCTATCCTGGACATTCCCATCCATTGAATAAATCACTTTTGGGAAACATTATGTAAGATTGACTCTCTCTCTCTCTCTCTCTCTCTCTCTCTCTCTCTCTCTCTCTCTCTCTCTCTCTCTCTCTCTCTCTCTCTCGCTCGCTCGCTCGCTCGCTCTCTCTCTCGCTCTCGCTCTCTCTCTCTCTCTCTCTCTCACCCTCTCTCCCTCTCTCTCTCTCTCTCTCTCACTCATTTTCTGATTTTATTTTCATAAGGCGGCTTCATTGCCACAAGTCACAGACAGCTAATATAATTCTTTTCCTTCCCGAATCGAAACGGCAACAGACCTGCTCTTAATGTCCATGCGCTTCGCAGGACATCATCCTTATTACACTATCCGCTTGCAGTGTTGTTCTCCGTTGTGATTTTCATTTGCAGAGAAAATGGATTTTACTTAGGTGGCTGAGGCTTGTCTGCAGCAAACCCGCACTCTTGTTCTCGGCCTCACAAGAAAAAGGTTAATAAAGGACCTAACAAGCCCGTTTGGCATTTGTGTTACGAGGAAGGGCAGGGTCAAAAGTTGGCAGAGAGAGAGAATTTTTATCAAACTTTGGGCCATTACCTTCAAGCCGCTAGCATTACGTTGGCGCAGTGCCACGCCGAGTTTGCCTCGCGGCGTTCTTTTCTTATGCTCAATCCACGTGATCGGGGCATGTGTCTGACGTGTTTCTGACGTGTTCGTAACTCAACGGCTCGGCGCCCTTTCATGACTTCCGTAATTCGGTTTATTTACGGTTCTTTCCCAACCGCAGTCTCTTTCGACCGCTACTGTTTATGGGTGCTTCAGAGGCTTTCCTATTTTGCACACCTTTTGCATTGCCTTGTTTTACCACACCAGTTCAAAGTTGTAAAATCGCTGATTATAGTCGCTTTCCCGTTCTTTATTGATCGATTTTACATATCTTATTCGTCAAATACATACACATATTCTTATTACCACCATTCCACAGTCGCTCTTTACCTCCCCCCCCTCCCCCATCCAACCTTTCCCATCCCCGCCATCTCCTCTAACGCCCTCATTACCACAATCTGCCTCCTTCACCGCCCATGCCTTCCCACTCCCAACTCTTTAGTGCTCCCCCTCGCCCTTAACACCACCCTTTATCCCTACCCCTTTACCCTCAGCCCCTGTTAGTAACTTCTCTGCCCCCCCCCCCCTCCCCCCTGCTAGCACTCTTTAACCTCCCCCCTCCCCCCTATCTTCTCGCCACACTTTCCACCCGTCTCTCACCCAAACCCTCTTTCAACCGTCACGATTTTAACCCCTCCCTTCACCCCTCCTTCCTCCTAATCCCCTCTAACCGCTTGCCGTCCCTGTACCCCTCCCCCCTCCTCCTACCTTCAATCCTCCCGCCTCAAACCCTTCTCCCCCCCCCCCCCACCCATACCACCATCTACTTACCCCCGCCCTTACTCCCACCAACTACCCCCCATCCCCTGCCCTTACTCCCACCATCTACCCCCCCCCCCGTCCTTACTCCCACCATCTATCCCCCCCCGCCCATACTACCAGCATCTACCCCCCCCTCCCTTACTCCCACCATCTACCCCCCCCCCCCCCGGCCGTTTCTTCCACCA
>NC_061821.1:31513149-31518149 GCF_019202785.1 Penaeus chinensis | reverse complement strand
GTGTATGGATGTGTGTGTATATAAGTATATATTAATGCATATATATAGACACATATATACGTATGTTTATATACATATATGTAAATATATATGATATATATACCTATGAATATGTAAAATATATAAATGTTTATATATATATATGTGTGTGTGTGTGTGTGTGTGTGTGTGTGTGTGTGTGTGTGTGTGTGTATAATAGCAACATCCTCGGCAAAGTCAAAGTCTGTGACTTTGATATTGCCTAATGTGCTGACTATGGATAGTTGAAAAGTGTTGGTGCAAGGATACAGCCTTACCTCACTCCCGAGTTAACAGAGAAATTCGACAGGTCCCCACCAGACTTTACAGCACTTTCAGTGCCGATATATAGGCTTGCTCTTTAGCCAACAATCCAGGTCAGAATTCCCCTAAGTCTCACGATCTCTCATAGCAATATGCTGTGCACCGCCAATCGCCTTTTTGAGATCGATTTAGGTTGCAAGCATCCCATGACCGAATTCACGACGGCGTTCCATAGTGACTTGAAGCACTAGGATACGGTCTACTGTGCATCTAGTGTTTCGCGCTTGAAGGTCTCCCACAGAACTACTGGAACCGTCAAGTTGTCGAGTTCTGTGAACTGAACGGAGACTACCATGGCGAACCTCTGAGCGCACTCTCCCTACTTTTCGGTAGGAGTGTACCTAGGTATAAGACACATGAAGCCAAAAGCATGCTTCAGTCTCAGGGCCATAATACGTTCATCAACTGGTGTTACCTCTGCTACTGAGGATTAAAGTTGGCTGGAGATGGCTATGGCTACTCCCTGGAGATGATGACCATCATCACGGCCCGACCAGTAGTAGATGTACCCACTCATACTAATCGTGCCTCTGCCAGGTCTTCTTACCTCCAAGAGGGCAGCCACCTCAACTCCCAACTGCTTCAGCTCTCTCGATAGCAGGGGTAACCACTCATCCTGCCACAAGGACCTAACCAGATAGCTCGCCTGAAGTTAAGCTTCGGGCAGTCACTTTAGGTGGACAAAACCTCTGCCAACACCGCCAACACTGCCCCATATAAAGGGGGGTAGGGGTAGACAGTGAGGCCCAACGGCTGCCTGTGGAGTTCCCTTGGACTACATATATATATATATATATATATATATATATATATATATATATATATATATACTTATTTACATGATGTACAATATGCATATGAATTTATGAATTATTTATACATTTATATATGTATACATATATACACATTCACACATACACACATATATATATACACATACATGCATATATATTCATATATGTATATGTGTACACACATAGCTATACATCTATACATATTGTAAACATAGTATGCTGCACAGCCCTGTTCCTATTAGCTGCCTTCCAGTAGCAAGTTCCTCGGAGTGGATGCAGGTGTCTGCTCTGGTTTCACTTTTGACACTCTTTCAACTGAAGTAAACACCTGCCCTTATAAAAAGACACGTTTCATCGAAGGGAGCCACTGCAAAAAAAGGGTACATCTCATCAGACAACGAAAGGGTCAAGCTCTCCAGCACCACGTCCTCGACCCAGGGGACCCATGAGCCAAGACTACTTTCACCCAAGACCATCTCATGTGTCGTTTCTATGTATATAAACAAACAAATATATACATATATATATATATATATATATATATATATAAATATATGCACACACACACACACACACACATATATATATACATCTATCATATATATATATATATATATATATATATATATATATATATATACATATATATATATATATATATATACATATCATATATATATATATATATATATATACATATCATATATATATATATATATATATATATATATATATATATATATATATATAGGTATATATGTATACATATATATATATATATATATATATATATATATATATATATATATATATATATATATATAGGTATATATGTATAAATATATATATATATATATATATATATATATATATATATATATAGGTATATATGTATAAATATATATATATATATATATATATAGGTATATATGTATAAATATATATATAGTATATATGTATAATATATATATATATATATATATATATATATATGAAAGGAGAAAACACACTACCGTGTTGATACTATGGTATAAAAACCCACACTGTAAAACTAGATTTAATCCACCTGGATTCCATCTTCAGGTCTGAGGAGGCAAGGAAGAGGAGAGGGTATAAAACAGAGAGAGGAAAGGCAACGCGGAGACACGGGGCAGGTGAGGACAGACAAACGGAAACGAAGGGAGGTCAGATCAGGTTGGGAGGGTCGGGCGGACTGTGTAAAGGGTGGCCAGCATACGGGAGAAGGCGAAGGATGTGGGAAGCCCACCAGCCCACCCACCGCGTGTGGACCGCCCACCAGCAACAACTCCTTGGCTTCGGTCTTTCCTTTGCCTTCCGCCCTCACCCCCTTACCTCCATCGACATTATTTCATCCTTCGACCGTTTCATCTCTTCACATAGAAATTCCTTGCCTGATGTCTCTCTCCTTCGTGGTGCTTTCATCCCGGCCCTCAAATCTCTCCTCCATCCTAAGTCTTCCATTCCCAGGCGTTACCGCGAGGCCCTTCAAAGCTTGCGCAAGGAGGAGGTCACCAGTTTGCCTTCTGACAAGGGCAACTCGGTGGTGGTCCTCGACCGTGCCTCCTACCTGCAGAAGGCCCGTGACCTGTTGAACGACGCCTCCACCTATGCCCCCCTGACCAGCGACCCCCGGGAACGTATTGCTGCTACTTTCCACCGTCGCCTGAAAGCGATAGCAGCTCGTTTCCCGGAGGCGAACCTCTACCAGAGGTTCAGGGTCATCAACCCTCGCCCCCCTCACTTCTATGGGCTTCCCAAAACCCATAAGCCAGCCGTGCCTCTGCGCCCCATCATCTCTTCCCGGGGATCTGTGACGCACCCTCTGGCAGCTTGGCTGGCGAAGTCCCTCACTCCCCTTCTCGGCACCTTCTCTCCTGCTCACCCCCGCCACTCTCAGGACTTCATCTCCCGTGTCCGTGGAGTCCCGCCGGCGACCATGATGAACTTGGATGTAGACTCCTTGTTCACCAAGGTCCCGCTGGATGACGTCCTTGCTTTCCTTGAGAGGAAGCTCCCCCTAGAGGATCCTCGTCTCCCTCTGCCCACAGACGTCTTCCTCCAGCTGATTCGTCTGTGTGTGGAGTCGAATTCCTTCTCCTTTGAGGGTCGCTTCTACTCCCAGACCTTCGGCGTGGCCATGGGCTCTCCCCTCTCTCCGGTCTTGGCTAACCTGTTTATGGAATTCTTCGAGTCCGAACTTCTCCCTTCCGTCTCCCTTCGTCCGACGGTATGGCTGAGGTATGTTGACGACGTCTTCGCTCTCTGGCCTCATGACCCTGCCCAGTTCTCGGACTTCCTGATCCAGCTGAACTCCCTCTCCCCTTCCATCCGTTTCAAGGTGGAATGTGAGGCTGACAACAAGCTCCCCTTCTTGGACACCTTGGTACATCGCTCTGCTGACCATTTTTCTTTCTCCATATACAGGAAGCCCATGCATAGTGGTATGTACATACACTTCTTCTCATACCATCCCTTCCATGTAAAGAGAGGTGTTGCCACTTCGCTGTTCCTCCGCGCCCTCCGTATCTGTGACCCCCAATACCTGGATGGAGAGATCGACTTCCTGCGTCGTTCGTTCTCCAAACTGGGCTATCCTCGTCATGTTCTCGACGCCGCGTTATCCAGGGCACGGCGTACCTTCTACCACGACCCCCCCCTTAAAGAGACTCCTCAACTGCCCGTTCTCAGCCTGCCCTACACTGAGGAGATCTACTCTCTCCGCCGCCCTCTTCACACTCTCAACTGCAGGCTGATCTTTCGCCAGGTGAACACCCTCCGCCGTAACCTGGTCCACACCAGCCCAGCCTCTTCCTCGAAGGTGGGCACCTATGCTATTCCTTGTACCTCCTGTGACAAACAATACTTTGGCGAGACGGGCGCCAGTCTCACTAAGCGCCTGTCTCAACATAAGTACGCTGTTTCCAGGGGGCACAACAACAACGCTCTCTTCTGCCATCAGTGGGATACAGGCCATCTGATGGACTGGTCAGCGGCGCGAATTATCTTTCCTTCCGCTGACGCCAACGACCGCAGACTGGTGGAATCTTCCCTAATTAAGCTGCTTCCCAATTTCAACCTGAACAGCGGCTTTTCTCCTGCTGACAGTCTCCTCGCTTCCCACATCCTTCGCCTTCTCCCGTATGCTGGCCACCCTTCACACAGTCCGCCCGACCCTCCCGACCTGATCTGACCTCCCTTCGTTTCCGTTTGTCTGTCCTCACCTGCCCCGTGTCTCCGCGTTGCCTTTCCTCTCTCTGTTTTATACCCCCTCCTCTTCCTTGCCTCCTCAGACCTGAAGATGGAATCCAGGTGGATTCCGAAACTGTAGTCTCTTTTTCAATTAAATCTAGTTTTACAGTGTGGGTTTTTATACCATATATATATATATATATATATATATATATATATATATATACACACAAACACATGCATATGTATGTATGTATATATATAAACACTTACAGATATATAAATATATATTTCTGGGGGCGGTATGTATATATACATATACATATACTTCCGTAATATATGTGTATATATATAAATAGATAGATAGATAGATATGAGCTATGCACATTAAGATAATAATGGTAATAATTTAACTGATAGCTTTACACAACTTAATGAGCATATATAAGCACTGGTGGTGTCGGCATCGATGATGGTGTTAGCAGCACCAGTAGTTGAAGTCACAACACTATACATTGTTGCTGCTGCACCTTGCATCTCTCCCTCTTGAGCTGCAATGTCAACCATTGTGTTATACTACAGAATATGTATACATAGTCATATATTTATGAACTAACTACAACAATTAATATGACGAAATCTTTTTGTAGAACG
>NC_061821.1:31505649-31508149 GCF_019202785.1 Penaeus chinensis | reverse complement strand
TAACAATGATGATTATAAAAATAATAACAATAATAATAATGATCATAGTAATAATAACGATATTGATAGTAATAACAACAGTGGTAATAATGATAATAATAATAATGATGATGATAATAACAATACGACTGCTACTATCACCAATGATAATAATAATAATAATAATAATAATGATAATAATTATAATGATAATAATAATAATATATAATAATAATAATGATAATAACAGTAATGATAATGATACCAATAATCATAATAATGATATCAGTAATCACCATAATTATATATCTATTGTAAGAATAACGAAGACAAAATAATAATAAATATAAACAGGGATTAAAATGAGAACAGTTATAATAATAATAATAATAATAATAATAATAATAATAATAATAATAATAATAATAGAGAGAACGAGAGAAAAAATGAGTAAATCAATAACTGATAATAAAAAAAGAGAGAGAAAATGAGAAGAAAACCAACCAACCTTAAGGGAACAGCCTTAAGACCTCTTTCCAGGGGTCGGTTCCTCCTGCTGTGATTCAATAACGCTAATAAAAGTGATTCGCAACTTTTCGCCGAACTTGACCATGGGGTGATACTAATGGGGAGTGAGAGATAGAGTGATCGGTCGTCTTTTACGATTAGTTAGTGGGTAAAGTGAAGAGGGAGGAGGATTATACCCTTTTCAAAATATTGTAGTTTTACATGTATATGTGTATATATATGTGTATATATATATATATATATATATATATATATATATATATATATATATATACATGTTCATACATGTATATACATATATATATATATATATATATATATATATATATATATATATATACATATATGTGTGTATATATATATAAATATATATGTATATACATATATATATATATATATATATATATATATATATATATGTATTTATATATATGTATATATATATATATATATATATATATATATATATATGTGTGTGTGTGTGTGTGTGTGTGTGTGTGTGTGTGTGTGTGTGTGTATATGTATATGCATGTGCATATGTATATATATACATACATATATAGATATATATATATATATATATATATATATATAGATATGCATATACATATATACACACATATATATACATATATATCCTTACAAAATACCAGATTCCGAATACACAGGAACACGTCCAAATGCCATCCGTATTATGTAAATTATCGTTCCTATTTTCGTCCATTATCGTGAGAAAAAAAAAAAAAATTCTCCCCTTCTTAAACATAAAAAGGAAGGGGCGAACTATGGTGTTAGGGCTAGAAAATGCTAAATCTGCAATTTTCCGTTCGAAAAGAAATTTGCATATTTGAACAATATAGTATTAGCTCAGTTATCCATGCATACGGAAGTGGGAGGGGATGATTACACACTAAAAGATTTTATTCTATAAAATTTAACACTGAAATTTTTTACAAATAAATCCTACCTATCGAGTTTATAAAAATCATGTTCGGTTGATTTTAGGGGTAAAATAGTGTTTCCCTGGTTATTTATTTTTGTTGTACATCAGGTTATAAGTGTATTTTTCTTTTACTATCATTGTTATTTATTTATTAGTGTTTACTACTGTTAAGTGTAGCTTATGAATGATTTACTTTGAAACATCAATTTCGATAATCAGAGACCTGTACCAATATGGGTTGATTATAATTCGGGAAGAGTGTTCTGAATCGTCTCCTAATCCACATAGTATCTCACTGAAACGTAGGTCTATAATACATGTGTCTTCTATATTGTAAGGGTAGCATGACCAGTCCATTTTCCAACCAACCCTTCAGCCTTCCCCCCACCCCCTCCCCAACTACTCATATTCCTTCTCAACTCCCTACCTCTCCCTCCCCCTGTTCTCTCCCCCACCTACGTCAAGATTTCCTCTCCCTCATTCCCAGACCCCTTCCCTCCCTGACATCATTATATACGAGAAAGGCTCTGAGGTTGTGCAAAGGATACTTCTCGATTCTTTGATAATGCTACCGGTTTCCATGGTAGTTTTTTCAGAGTTACCCCAAAGGATGTATACACTGTATTATTTATACTATTTTATACATGGCATAAATGATTTGTTTACATATATATGTATACATATGGAGAGAGAGAGAGAGGGGGGGGGGGCGAGGAGATAGTGTGTGTGTGAGCTTGTATATGTAGAAAAGCAAAAATTATTTACATTTCATCTCCGTGTAATGAGATGTGATAATCGTTAATTCAGAGTTAGTCTACAAATTGCTGCATGCGCCAAATTCTAAAATAAAAGGGTTATATCATATCTCTTTGTTTATCGACATCAATATTCACATCCATAACTATAAACATATCTGCATCTTTATTGTATGCATGTATGTGTATATGCATTTGTATATATACATACACACACACACACACACACACACACACACACACACACACACACACACACACACACACACACACACATATATATATATGTATGTAT
>NC_061821.1:31490649-31500649 GCF_019202785.1 Penaeus chinensis | reverse complement strand
TCCTTCCTCACTGAGGTGAAACAGCCTTTGGGTGGCTGTTTTAGAGGGAAGGGGGAACTACTTTGAAAAGACACAGGTCCTTTCCTTCCTCACTGAGGTGAAACAACCTTTGGGTGGTTGCTTCAGAGGGATGAAAGGAACCAGCTGACAAAAAGGACAAAACCTCCCTTCCCTCACTGAGGTGAAACAGCCTTTGGGTGGCTGTTTTAGAGGGAAGGGGGAACTACTTTGAAAAGACACAGGTCCTTTCCTTCCTCACTGAGGTGAAACAACCTTTGGGTGGTTGCTTCAGAGGGATGAAAGGAACCAGCTGACAAAAAGGACAAAACCTCCCTTCCCTCACTGAGGTGAAACAGCCTTTGGGTGGCTGTTTTAGAGGGAAGGGGGAACTACTTTGAAAAGACACAGGTCCTTTCCTTCCTCACTGAGGTGAAACAGCCTTTGGGTGGCTGTTTTAGAGGGAAGGGGGAACTACTTTGAAAAGACACAGGTCCTTTCCTTCCTCACTGAGGTGAAACAGCCTTTGGGTGGCTGTTTTAGAGGGAAGGGGGAACTACTTTGAAAAGACACAGGTCCTTTCCTTCCTCACTGAGGTGAAACAGCCTTTGGGTGGCTGTTTTAGAGGGAAGGGGGAACTACTTTGAAAAGACACAGGTCCTTTCCTTCCTCACTGAGGTGAAACAGCCTTTGGGTGGCTGTTTTAGAGGGAAGGGGGAACTACTTTGAAAAGACACAGGTCCTTTCCTTCCTCACTGAGGTGAAACAACCTTTGGGTGGTTGCTTCAGAGGGATGAAAGGAACCAGCTGACAAAAAGGACAAAACCTCCCTTCCCTCACTGAGGTGAAACAACCTTTGGGTGGTTGCTTCAGAGGGATGAAAGGAACCAGCTGACAAAAAGGACAAAACCTCCCTTCCCTCACTGAGGTGAAACAACCTTTGGGTGGTTGCTTCAGAGGGATGAAAGGAACCAGCTGACAAAAAGGACAAAACCTCCCTTCCCTCACTGAGGTGAAACAGCCTTTGGGTGGCTGTTTTAGAGGGAAGGGGGAACTACTTTGAAAAGACACAGGTCCTTTCCTTCCTCACTGAGGTGAAACAGCCTTTGGGTGGCTGTTTTAGAGGGAAGGGGGAACTACTTTGAAAAGACACAGGTCCTTTCCTTCCTCACTGAGGTGAAACAACCTTTGGGTGGTTGCTTCAGAGGGATGAAAGGAACCAGCTGACAAAAAGGACAAAACCTCCCTTCCCTCACTGAGGTGAAACAACCTTTGGGTGGTTGCTTCAGAGGGATGAAAGGAACCAGCTGACAAAAAGGACAAAACCTCCCTTCCCTCACTGAGGTGAAACAACCTTTGGGTGGTTGCTTCAGAGGGATGAAAGGAACCAGCTGACAAAAAGGACAAAACCTCCCTTCCCTCACTGAGGTGAAACAGCCTTTGGGTGGCTGTTTTAGAGGGAAGGGGGAACTACTTTGAAAAGACACAGGTCCTTTCCTTCCTCACTGAGGTGAAACAGCCTTTGGGTGGCTGTTTTAGAGGGAAGGGGGAACTACTTTGAAAAGACACAGGTCCTTTCCTTCCTCACTGAGGTGAAACAGCCTTTGGGTGGCTGTTTTAGAGGGAAGGGGGAACTACTTTGAAAAGACACAGGTCCTTTCCTTCCTCACTGAGGTGAAACAGCCTTTGGGTGGCTGTTTTAGAGGGAAGGGGGAACTACTTTGAAAAGACACAGGTCCTTTCCTTCCTCACTGAGGTGAAACAGCCTTTGGGTGGCTGTTTTAGAGGGAAGGGGGAACTACTTTGAAAAGACACAGGTCCTTTCCTTCCTCACTGAGGTGAAACAGCCTTTGGGTGGCTGTTTTAGAGGGAAGGGGGAACTACTTTGAAAAGACACAGGTCCTTTCCTTCCTCACTGAGGTGAAACAGCCTTTGGGTGGCTGTTTTAGAGGGAAGGGGGAACTACTTTGAAAAGACACAGGTCCTTTCCTTCCTCACTGAGGTGAAACAGCCTTTGGGTGGCTGTTTTAGAGGGAAGGGGGAACTACTTTGAAAAGACACAGGTCCTTTCCTTCCTCACTGAGGTGAAACAGCCTTTGGGTGGCTGTTTTAGAGGGAAGGGGGAACTACTTTGAAAAGACACAGGTCCTTTCCTTCCTCACTGAGGTGAAACAGCCTTTGGGTGGCTGTTTTAGAGGGAAGGGGGAACTACTTTGAAAAGACACAGGTCCTTTCCTTCCTCACTGAGGTGAAACAACCTTTGGGTGGTTGCTTCAGAGGGATGAAAGGAACCAGCTGACAAAAAGGACAAAACCTCCCTTCCCTCACTGAGGTGAAACAACCTTTGGGTGGTTGCTTCAGAGGGATGAAAGGAACCAGCTGACAAAAAGGACAAAACCTCCCTTCCCTCACTGAGGTGAAACAACCTTTGGGTGGTTGCTTCAGAGGGATGAAAGGAACCAGCTGACAAAAAGGACAAAACCTCCCTTCCCTCACTGAGGTGAAACAACCTTTGGGTGGTTGCTTCAGAGGGATGAAAGGAACCAGCTGACAAAAAGGACAAAACCTCCCTTCCCTCACTGAGGTGAAACAGCCTTTGGGTGGCTGTTTTAGAGGGAAGGGGGAACTACTTTGAAAAGACACAGGTCCTTTCCTTCCTCACTGAGGTGAAACAGCCTTTGGGTGGCTGTTTTAGAGGGAAGGGGGAACTACTTTGAAAAGACACAGGTCCTTTCCTTCCTCACTGAGGTGAAACAACCTTTGGGTGGTTGCTTCAGAGGGATGAAAGGAACCAGCTGACAAAAAGGACAAAACCTCCCTTCCCTCACTGAGGTGAAACAGCCTTTGGGTGGCTGTTTTAGAGGGAAGGGGGAACTACTTTGAAAAGACACAGGTCCTTTCCTTCCTCACTGAGGTGAAACAGCCTTTGGGTGGCTGTTTTAGAGGGAAGGGGGAACTACTTTGAAAAGACACAGGTCCTTTCCTTCCTCACTGAGGTGAAACAGCCTTTGGGTGGCTGTTTTAGAGGGAAGGGGGAACTACTTTGAAAAGACACAGGTCCTTTCCTTCCTCACTGAGGTGAAACAACCTTTGGATGGTTGCTTCAGAGGGATGAAAGGAACCAGCTGACAAAAAGGACAAAACCTCCCTTCCCTCACTGAGGTGAAACAGCCTTTGGGTGGCTGTTTTAGAGGGAAGGGGGAACTACTTTGAAAAGACACAGGTCCTTTCCTTCCTCACTGAGGTGAAACAACCTTTGGGTGGTTGCTTCAGAGGGATGAAAGGAACCAGCTGACAAAAAGGACAAAACCTCCCTTCCCTCACTGAGGTGAAACAGCCTTTGGGTGGCTGTTTTAGAGGGAAGGGGGAACTACTTTGAAAAGACACAGGTCCTTTCCTTCCTCACTGAGGTGAAACAGCCTTTGGGTGGCTGTTTTAGAGGGAAGGGGGAACTACTTTGAAAAGACACAGGTCCTTTCCTTCCTCACTGAGGTGAAACAGCCTTTGGGTGGCTGTTTTAGAGGGAAGGGGGAACTACTTTGAAAAGACACAGGTCCTTTCCTTCCTCACTGAGGTGAAACAGCCTTTGGGTGGCTGTTTTAGAGGGAAGGGGGAACTACTTTGAAAAGACACAGGTCCTTTCCTTCCTCACTGAGGTGAAACAGCCTTTGGGTGGCTGTTTTAGAGGGAAGGGGGAACTACTTTGAAAAGACACAGGTCCTTTCCTTCCTCACTGAGGTGAAACAGCCTTTGGGTGGCTGTTTTAGAGGGAAGGGGGAACTACTTTGAAAAGACACAGGTCCTTTCCTTCCTCACTGAGGTGAAACAACCTTTGGGTGGTTGCTTCAGAGGGATGAAAGGAACCAGCTGACAAAAAGGACAAAACCTCCCTTCCCTCACTGAGGTGAAACAGCCTTTGGGTGGCTGTTTTAGAGGGAAGGGGGAACTACTTTGAAAAGACACAGGTCCTTTCCTTCCTCACTGAGGTGAAACAGCCTTTGGGTGGCTGTTTTAGAGGGAAGGGGGAACTACTTTGAAAAGACACAGGTCCTTTCCTTCCTCACTGAGGTGAAACAGCCTTTGGGTGGCTGTTTTAGAGGGAAGGGGGAACTACTTTGAAAAGACACAGGTCCTTTCCTTCCTCACTGAGGTGAAACAGCCTTTGGGTGGCTGTTTTAGAGGGAAGGGGGAACTACTTTGAAAAGACACAGGTCCTTTCCTTCCTCACTGAGGTGAAACAGCCTTTGGGTGGCTGTTTTAGAGGGAAGGGGGAACTACTTTGAAAAGACACAGGTCCTTTCCTTCCTCACTGAGGTGAAACAGCCTTTGGGTGGCTGTTTTAGAGGGAAGGGGGAACTACTTTGAAAAGACACAGGTCCTTTCCTTCCTCACTGAGGTGAAACAACCTTTGGGTGGTTGCTTCAGAGGGATGAAAGGAACCAGCTGACAAAAAGGACAAAACCTCCCTTCCCTCACTGAGGTGAAACAACCTTTGGGTGGTTGCTTCAGAGGGAAGGGGGAACTACTTTGAAAAGACACAGGTCCTTTCCTTCCTCACTGAGGTGAAACAGCCTTTGGGTGGCTGTTTTAGAGGGAAGGGGGAACTACTTTGAAAAGACACAGGTCCTTTCCTTCCTCACTGAGGTGAAACAGCCTTTGGGTGGCTGTTTTAGAGGGAAGGGGGAACTACTTTGAAAAGACACAGGTCCTTTCCTTCCTCACTGAGGTGAAACAACCTTTGGGTGGTTGCTTCAGAGGGATGAAAGGAACCAGCTGACAAAAAGGACAAAACCTCCCTTCCCTCACTGAGGTGAAACAACCTTTGGGTGGTTGCTTCAGAGGGATGAAAGGAACCAGCTGACAAAAAGGACAAAACCTCCCTTCCCTCACTGAGGTGAAACAACCTTTGGGTGGTTGCTTCAGAGGGATGAAAGGAACCAGCTGACAAAAAGGACAAAACCTCCCTTCCCTCACTGAGGTGAAACAGCCTTTGGGTGGCTGTTTTAGAGGGAAGGGGGAATCCCTTTGAAAAGCCCACAGGCCCTTTCCTTCCCACTGAGGTGAAAAAACCCTTTGGGTGGTTGCTTCAGGGGAAAACGAAAGGAAGGGGCCTGACAAAAACGAAAAACCCCCCCTTCCCCCCTGAGGTGAAACACCCTTTTGGGGTGGCTGTTTTAGGGGGGGAAGGGGGAAAACTACTTTGAAAAGCACAGGCCCTTTTTCCCTTCCCTACGAGGTGAAACAACCTTTGGGGGGGTTGCTTCAGAGGGATAAAAGGGAACCCGCGGGAAAAAAAAGGAAAAAACCCCCCTTTTCCCCTTTACTGGGTGAAAAACCCTTTGGGTGGGGGCCTCAGAGGGTTGAGCAAAAGGGCTCCAAACAATGATGTCTCGTAGGTGGAAGGGCATCCCCTCGGGGTCTCCCCCCGGGGGGTTTACACCTCCCTAGGGCGTTTGCCGTGCGTGGCTGCCTTGTGCGCGTGGAGACGGGAGTCCTGGGGGTTAAAGCGTTTCCGTGGAGTAGGCCCGGGCGGTTAGAAAAACCCCGCCTTTTTGGGTTTCCTCTTTTCCCAAGCAAGACAGGCGGCCTGACCCGGGCCCCGGTCCCGGTCAATCGGCTGGTCCCCCCCGGGGGGCTAGGGTCAAGCAGCCCTGCCCCCCATTGGCACTCACAAGGGTCCGTGAGTGCTGTCACAATGGTATTGGCTGCGTAACCCTTTCTCACTCCTGTTGCTTTTAGCATGGTTCTGACACTCAGTTCCCCTTTTTGGGACTCCGTGGTGGGTGGGGGCTTTGAGAGGATAAAGGGCATTTAAACAATTCATGGAAAAAACAATCAAACACCCACGATGAATTTAAATTTGGGACGAACCGCGAAAGGGCCCAGCCAGGGTTTAGTCACCAGAAGGAAATATGTCCCTTCCGTGGAAAAAGGGAAACCCCCAAGCACAGGATGCAACCAGGCAAGTCCCTGGGGGCCTTAAAAGGTGCCCCAACCACCCCCTTTTGATCTGGGAAAAATGGGGCCCCTACAACCTTGAACGTATGTCCCAAAGAACCACTTCGGTTTTTTTAAGGGGGCCAAAAATTTCGGGCCCCAAAAGGCTAACTTTTACACCCAAGCCAAAATGTGGTGTCTGTAGCAAGGCACAAAAACACAGAGGTATGCCTAAAGGCATAAAAGGGGAAAAAGAGGGACACAACAGCCAAATGTCCCAACCGTGCCAAGAAGCATCATGGCCCGGGCCTGGGCTTGCTCTGTCCCGGAAAAAAAAGGGGGGCCCTCAGGCGACAAAAGGGGTTTCTCCAAAACCCATCAGACTTTGTTCCGCCCCACCGGGGACCCATGTCTGGGGAAGGAACAAAAACGAAAAAGGCCCCCCCCACCCCTAAGAGGAAGGAAGCCCCCCCCAGCCGACACCGGAAAGTCTCCAACAAAAAAGGGTTTCCCACAATGCCAAAGGGGCGAAAAAGGGAAACCCAAAAAAAAAAGTTTCTAAGAGCACCACAAAAAACCTCCCTAAAGATGATCATCTCCTCTTTGACGAGGACGATATGACTCTCCCGTTAATGCGTTTTCACAGCAGTTGCAACAGCCCTTTGGGGGGATCGAAATTTAGGAGGCCCCAGAAGGCAGTTTCGGTTTGCCCAAAGAGGCAATGACCCAGACTGTCGCAGCCCCGAAAGGGAAAAAAGCTGGCTAGAGAAAAAACAGCCCCCCCTCACCCCGGACGAGGACTCCCCCCCCACTCCAAAACCCGGCCCGCTTTTACAGGCAGAGCCAAAAAAGGCTGAATCTGTGCAGCCAGAGCCAGATCACGCTGACCCCTTTCCCAGGCAAGGCCAGCCAAGAAAAAGGGTTTTAGAGAAAAAACCGAACCAACCCCAAAGTCAGAGCTACCAAAGGCTCTCCCCCCCCAGTGGCCCCGGATTGCCTGACAACAGGAAAGGGAGCCCAACCAGCGAGGCCCCCGCAATGGGGGTTGTCCGACTCCCCGGTGTTTTCTGATGTAAATTTCACTGGGAAATAAAAATCATGGGCACACCATCTAAGCATTTCCCACAGTGGAACTTCAATAGCTTCTCTGCAAAGAACGCTTTTCTCCAAGCAGTAGTTCTTTTAAGGAACATTGACTTTTGTTTTGCTCCAGGATTTTTTTTAACAGTGGAAAACTGTTTCGTTTCAGGGTACCATCCCTTTCCCACCCCTCCCCGAAAAAACGGGAAGAGGGCCCTTGATCCCCCTTGTGAGAGCAAAAACCCCTGTTTCCGAATACCCGGTGCTTGCACTGTGGAGACGTTTTGAATCCCGGGCGTCGGGGTTCACCGGGCCCGGGGGGCCCCCTCAAATGTCAAGGGTGTACACCCGGGCCCACGCTGTAAAAGCTTAGACTCAGCCGGGGTCTTTTGCTTTGCTGCCCGACTGAGTGACCCATGGGGGGAGACTTCAATGCAAAAACCACCCCATCCTGGTCCCTGCCGGGGCACGGAAATGGGGGGGGGTTATCACAAAAGCCGAGTGCTAGAGACATTCCATGAGATCGTTTCCCTAAAACACCCAAAGAGCCAACCATGTAAGAGGAAGGGATCTAAAACCCCCCCCCTGGCCCCCTGGGGACTTGGAAGGGGGGGTTTTGGCTGGTGTGTCGATGAAAACCGTCAAAGGTGCCCCTTACGGACTTTAAATACCCTCAGGGGATGCGGGGCCAGCCAAAATTCCAAAGGGCCCAAATCCAAGATGGAAAAAAAGAAAAGGCCCAAACCCTGGCGGCCGTTTCAAAACCCCTTTGGGCCCCTTGTCTGGGGATGCAAAACCCCCCAAAAAGCAAAAAATGTGGAAGTGCTCAAAGCCACCCTGCTAAACGCCATTAATGAAGCAGCCTTTTCCCCGACCATCCCCAAAAATGGGCCCTTTGGGCCCAGAAGTCAAAAGACGCCTGGTACTTCAATGACGAGTTTCAGGGAGGTAAAACCACAGGGTGAACATGTGCCAAAAAATTTTCGAAGACAAAAAACCCCGGGACAACCAACCCCTTTTAAGGGAAGCTGCCCGGATGCCAAGGAAACTCCCAAACAGAGTCAGGCAGGAAAAGTGGCTGGAATGGTTGTGAGCCCTTTCGACCCCCAAACCCCCCTTTTTCAGAGCTGTGGAAAAGGGGTAAAGCGAGCTACCACCCGTCAGCCCCCGAGGTGCCCCATCACGCCCCCCAAGCAGGGCTAAACAGACTGGCGAAAACAAATTTTTCTCTGGGGAAAACGAGCGCAAAACAGTCTCCCACGGCTGGGGGAAAGGGACAAGATAGAGAAAGGGGCAGCCAAAACCCGTAACTCCAACAAAAGCCCCGGGTCTGATGGGATTTTCGTACCCCATTACTCCCCCTAGGACTAGCATTTTGAGCGTGCACTCTTGCAACTCATCAACAAGTCCGGGGAAAAAATTTCCCCCTTACCCCAGATTTGGGGAAGAGGGCAAATATTTCCCCGCCCAAAAAACCCAAAGGAGCCGGGGAAGTCCCGCCCCATCTCTCTGCTCAGTTTGGTTTGGCCCAAGCGGCTGAGAGGGGGTTTCAAAACCGGCTTAAAGGGAAAAACGGGACCCCCGAAACAAAACACCTTAGGGGTTCCCAAGGGGCATGGGCACAGCACAAAAGCTTAGCCACGTTTTCTTAAGCACAATCGGGAAAGGGGGCCCAGCTGAGGTGGTTTTTCCCTTGACCTGGAGAAGGCTTTTGAATGGCAAGCCCGCTTGCCATTCAGGAAACCCTGACCCAAAAGGGGAATAGAAGAAAGCTCTTGGTTTTTTGGGTTTTTTTGGGGGTAAATACTTCAGGAACCGGGAAAGCCAAGTCAAATTCCAGGGTACCTATCGCAGCACATGCCGCTCGAAAAAGGAACGCCCCAGGGTGGGGTTTTCAGTCCCAAACCCCATTTAAAAATTTTAATGCCTGATCCCCAACATAAAACCCCACAGTGGGGGGCCAGATCAAACTCGTATGCAGGCGATCTCGCTTCACCCTACTGGACCACGCAGCCAGAATAAAGCCCAGCGTTGTCTGGACCTGTGTCAGAGGAGTGTTTTAGGACGGGGGGTAAAGATTCTGCTGCCAAAAACCAAAGCCAGGCTTTTAGCAGGGGGTTCGAGGCACAAAGACTGAAAATTTCCCGGGAGTGGGAATTAAAAAAATGGGTCAAGGACCCCCTAACCTTGGGGTAAGGAAGCCGGGAAACCCCCTTTCCCTTTAAAAAGGAGGTCCTTACCCGGTTGACCGAACCAAAGCAAGATGTCTGTCTGAGAGCAATGACCCGGGGGACGCTTTGGGGGCCCGACCCCAAAATTTCTAAGTTTATTCTATGTACATGCTGTCCCGGCCCCTTTTTGGATAGCCCCAGTCGCCTAATTTTCTGCAAAGAAAAAGACAAGACAAATTAGAAAAAAGTCAAATGAAAACTGCCGGGTTTATTTGGGTTTCCCCCAGGTGGACGAAGGCCTCAAACCCCCTGATGGAGGCAAACCTTCTCCCCCTGGACTCACGAATTTGATCTAACGGCAACACAATTTCTGTCAAAAGGGCATCCGGCTCCCCCGGAACCCAAGCCTTAAAACAAAAAATTGTTTAGATGCCTCGAACAAAACAACGAGTCGTTGCAAAAACTTGGCTGTCTCAAACGCCAGGGGTTTTTGGGTTTGCCCTCGGGTTTAAAGAACAGCTTTTTGTAAGGGGAGGACTCCCCCCACCCCGACTTTTCCGAAGCCCGCCGTTTGGGGACTGAGCCCGTTTGAGTTTAACTTTAAAGAACCTTTTCAAAGAAAAAGAGTTTTTCCCCATGCTGCCCAAAAAGGGGAAGCCAGAGGGGCATTGCAGCCTCACTCCCCCGGGTAGTAGAACCCTACTACCGGGGTGGGGTCGGTTTGATCCTTGGACACTGGCAGGCCCCCGGGTTTTGGGCTAGGGATGCCCCGCGATCCATGAGGGTAAAAAGACCCAAAGCCCCCTCGCTACAGG
>NC_061821.1:31478149-31483149 GCF_019202785.1 Penaeus chinensis | reverse complement strand
GTGGTTGCTTCAGAGGGATGAAAGGAACCAGCTGACAAAAAGGACAAAACCTCCCTTCCCTCACTGAGGTGAAACAGCCTTTGGGTGGCTGTTTTAGAGGGAAGGGGGAACTACTTTGAAAAGACACAGGTCCTTTCCTTCCTCACTGAGGTGAAACAACCTTTGGGTGGTTGCTTCAGAGGGATGAAAGGAACCAGCTGACAAAAAGGACAAAACCTCCCTTCCCTCACTGAGGTGAAACAGCCTTTGGGTGGCTGTTTTAGAGGGAAGGGGGAACTACTTTGAAAAGACACAGGTCCTTTCCTTCCTCACTGAGGTGAAACAGCCTTTGGGTGGCTGTTTTAGAGGGAAGGGGGAACTACTTTGAAAAGACACAGGTCCTTTCCTTCCTCACTGAGGTGAAACAGCCTTTGGGTGGCTGTTTTAGAGGGAAGGGGGAACTACTTTGAAAAGACACAGGTCCTTTCCTTCCTCACTGAGGTGAAACAGCCTTTGGGTGGCTGTTTTAGAGGGAAGGGGGAACTACTTTGAAAAGACACAGGTCCTTTCCTTCCTCACTGAGGTGAAACAGCCTTTGGGTGGCTGTTTTAGAGGGAAGGGGGAACTACTTTGAAAAGACACAGGTCCTTTCCTTCCTCACTGAGGTGAAACAACCTTTGGGTGGTTGCTTCAGAGGGATGAAAGGAACCAGCTGACAAAAAGGACAAAACCTCCCTTCCCTCACTGAGGTGAAACAACCTTTGGATGGTTGCTTCAGAGGGATGAAAGGAACCAGCTGACAAAAAGGACAAAACCTCCCTTCCCTCACTGAGGTGAAACAGCCTTTGGGTGGCTGTTTTAGAGGGAAGGGGGAACTACTTTGAAAAGACACAGGTCCTTTCCTTCCTCACTGAGGTGAAACAGCCTTTGGGTGGCTGTTTTAGAGGGAAGGGGGAACTACTTTGAAAAGACACAGGTCCTTTCCTTCCTCACTGAGGTGAAACAGCCTTTGGGTGGCTGTTTTAGAGGGAAGGGGGAACTACTTTGAAAAGACACAGGTCCTTTCCTTCCTCACTGAGGTGAAACAGCCTTTGGGTGGCTGTTTTAGAGGGAAGGGGGAACTACTTTGAAAAGACACAGGTCCTTTCCTTCCTCACTGAGGTGAAACAACCTTTGGGTGGTTGCTTCAGAGGGATGAAAGGAACCAGCTGACAAAAAGGACAAAACCTCCCTTCCCTCACTGAGGTGAAACAGCCTTTGGGTGGCTGTTTTAGAGGGATGAAAGGAACCAGCTGACAAAAAGGACAAAACCTCCCTTCCCTCACTGAGGTGAAACAACCTTTGGGTGGTTGCTTCAGAGGGATGAAAGGAACCAGCTGACAAAAAGGACAAAACCTCCCTTCCCTCACTGAGGTGAAACAACCTTTGGGTGGTTGCTTCAGAGGGATGAAAGGAACCAGCTGACAAAAAGGACAAAACCTCCCTTCCCTCACTGAGGTGAAACAGCCTTTGGGTGGCTGTTTTAGAGGGAAGGGGGAACTACTTTGAAAAGACACAGGTCCTTTCCTTCCTCACTGAGGTGAAACAGCCTTTGGGTGGCTGTTTTAGAGGGAAGGGGGAACTACTTTGAAAAGACACAGGTCCTTTCCTTCCTCACTGAGGTGAAACAACCTTTGGGTGGTTGCTTCAGAGGGATGAAAGGAACCAGCTGACAAAAAGGACAAAACCTCCCTTCCCTCACTGAGGTGAAACAACCTTTGGGTGGTTGCTTCAGAGGGATGAAAGGAACCAGCTGACAAAAAGGACAAAACCTCCCTTCCCTCACTGAGGTGAAACAGCCTTTGGGTGGCTGTTTTAGAGGGAAGGGGGAACTACTTTGAAAAGACACAGGTCCTTTCCTTCCTCACTGAGGTGAAACAGCCTTTGGGTGGCTGTTTTAGAGGGAAGGGGGAACTACTTTGAAAAGACACAGGTCCTTTCCTTCCTCACTGAGGTGAAACAGCCTTTGGGTGGCTGTTTTAGAGGGAAGGGGGAACTACTTTGAAAAGACACAGGTCCTTTCCTTCCTCACTGAGGTGAAACAGCCTTTGGGTGGCTGTTTTAGAGGGAAGGGGGAACTACTTTGAAAAGACACAGGTCCTTTCCTTCCTCACTGAGGTGAAACAGCCTTTGGGTGGCTGTTTTAGAGGGAAGGGGGAACTACTTTGAAAAGACACAGGTCCTTTCCTTCCTCACTGAGGTGAAACAGCCTTTGGGTGGCTGTTTTAGAGGGAAGGGGGAACTACTTTGAAAAGACACAGGTCCTTTCCTTCCTCACTGAGGTGAAACAACCTTTGGGTGGTTGCTTCAGAGGGATGAAAGGAACCAGCTGACAAAAAGGACAAAACCTCCCTTCCCTCACTGAGGTGAAACAGCCTTTGGGTGGCTGTTTTAGAGGGAAGGGGGAACTACTTTGAAAAGACACAGGTCCTTTCCTTCCTCACTGAGGTGAAACAACCTTTGGGTGGTTGCTTCAGAGGGATGAAAGGAACCAGCTGACAAAAAGGACAAAACCTCCCTTCCCTCACTGAGGTGAAACAGCCTTTGGGTGGCTGTTTTAGAGGGAAGGGGGAACTACTTTGAAAAGACACAGGTCCTTTCCTTCCTCACTGAGGTGAAACAGCCTTTGGGTGGCTGTTTTAGAGGGAAGGGGGAACTACTTTGAAAAGACACAGGTCCTTTCCTTCCTCACTGAGGTGAAACAACCTTTGGGTGGTTGCTTCAGAGGGATGAAAGGAACCAGCTGACAAAAAGGACAAAACCTCCCTTCCCTCACTGAGGTGAAACAGCCTTTGGGTGGCTGTTTTAGAGGGAAGGGGGAACTACTTTGAAAAGACACAGGTCCTTTCCTTCCTCACTGAGGTGAAACAGCCTTTGGGTGGCTGTTTTAGAGGGAAGGGGGAACTACTTTGAAAAGACACAGGTCCTTTCCTTCCTCACTGAGGTGAAACAGCCTTTGGGTGGCTGTTTTAGAGGGAAGGGGGAACTACTTTGAAAAGACACAGGTCCTTTCCTTCCTCACTGAGGTGAAACAGCCTTTGGGTGGCTGTTTTAGAGGGAAGGGGGAACTACTTTGAAAAGACACAGGTCCTTTCCTTCCTCACTGAGGTGAAACAGCCTTTGGGTGGCTGTTTTAGAGGGAAGGGGGAACTACTTTGAAAAGACACAGGTCCTTTCCTTCCTCACTGAGGTGAAACAACCTTTGGGTGGTTGCTTCAGAGGGATGAAAGGAACCAGCTGACAAAAAGGACAAAACCTCCCTTCCCTCACTGAGGTGAAACAGCCTTTGGGTGGCTGTTTTAGAGGGAAGGGGGAACTACTTTGAAAAGACACAGGTCCTTTCCTTCCTCACTGAGGTGAAACAGCCTTTGGGTGGCTGTTTTAGAGGGAAGGGGGAACTACTTTGAAAAGACACAGGTCCTTTCCTTCCTCACTGAGGTGAAACAGCCTTTGGGTGGCTGTTTTAGAGGGAAGGGGGAACTACTTTGAAAAGACACAGGTCCTTTCCTTCCTCACTGAGGTGAAACAGCCTTTGGGTGGCTGTTTTAGAGGGAAGGGGGAACTACTTTGAAAAGACACAGGTCCTTTCCTTCCTCACTGAGGTGAAACAGCCTTTGGGTGGCTGTTTTAGTGAGTTTTGTTACATACAGATAACTCCAAGTGTGCTCAGCAGACAGGAGTCTATCAGTTGACCCTAGTGAACGATCCTGATTTCCCCATTCCTTGAAGTGGCAGGAAGATGCGATTTTCTTTCCAATACTACTAATACTGACATTGTTATCATTCTTATTGATATTATGATTATTAGATTGTATTATAATATTAAAAACATCAATAAAATAATAGAGGTGAAGTTTTCAAAACATGAAGGAAATGGGTAAACAGATGAGATATATAAAACGAATAGCTATCTCCTTGGTGACTAAGCACTTGTAGAGCCATCTATGTGTAAAAACAATAAATAAACTTCTTATTACATGGGCATGACAATGTAGTCTTGCCACCCGCGCACATTTGGTTAATAAAGCTGCTGCGAAATTTCAACCAGCACAGCAGCTTTTCTCCTGCCAATAGTCTCCCCGCTTCCCACATCCTCCGCCTTCTCCCGTATGCTGGCCACTCCCTACATAGTCCGCCCGATCCTCCGACCTGATCTGACCTCCATTCGCATCCGTTCGTATGTCTTCACTTGCCCCGGTTCCTGCTTTGCTTCTCCTCTCTCTCTTTCTTATACTCCCTCCTCTCCCTTTCCTCCTTTGACCTAAGGATGGAATCCAGGTGGATTTCGAAACTGTAGTCTCACTTTCAATAAATCTAGTTTTTGCATTGTGCTTTTCTTCTACCATATGTGTATATATATATATATATATATATATATATATATATATATATATATATATATATATATATATATATAATGTTTATATATATATATAATGTTTATATATATACATATACATATACATATATTTACATATACATATACATATATATACATATACATATACATATACATATACATATACATATACATATATATATATACATATACATATACATATACATATACATATACATATACATATACATATACATATACATATACATATACATATACATATACATATATATATATACATATACATATACATATACATATACATATACATATACATGTGTGTGTGTGTGTGTATGTGTGTGTGTGTGTGTGTGTGTGTGTGTGTGTGTGTGTGTGTGTGTGTGTGTGTGTGTGTGTGCACACGCACATACACACATTATATATATTTATATATTGATATGTCTGTATGTATGTATATGTATGATTATATATATATGTATATATGTACATTTATATGTATATGTATATATATAAATATTTATACATATATATGTATATATATAAATATTTATACATATATATGTATATATATAAATATTTATACATATATATGTATATGTATATATATATATATATATATATA
>NC_061821.1:31449413-31451913 GCF_019202785.1 Penaeus chinensis | reverse complement strand
CCGTACCGGCTCCCTGTCCCCTCCTCCCGTCTTTCATCTCAGACTCTACATATATAGCATGTATGTATATATATATATATGCACGCCCCAACACCCCTTATCTCTTCCTGCCACCCTCTCCCCCCACTTCTCCCTCCCACCCTTTACTCCCTCCCACCACTCTCTCTCCGTCTTCCTCTCACTCCTTCCCTCCCCCCACACCCACGACCCCTTCTCCTCCTTTCCCCCTTCTCTCTTATCCACTACCTGCCCCCCTCCTCCTACCCAGAACCTCCTTCCCTCCCTCCCCCTCCTTACCCACAACCCCTTATATACCTTCCCACCTCCTCCTACTCACCACCCTTGCCTCCCTCCCTCCCTCTCAGCAAAATTGCTCTATTTACAATATAAATCGACCATAAACATGCACGTTCCATGGCTCGTCCTCCGCATACCTCCACTTACCCGCATATGTTCCGCGCGGTTCGTCCGGTGTGTGTTATTCGTGCAGATCTTTATGTCATGTTCTGTGAAATTTTGGCCTTTCTTTTCTTGTTATAGCTCATACTAACCTTTTTTTCTCTCTCTTTCTATTGTGTGTTGGGATTAAAGGGTATGTGTCTTTGTTTGTTTGTTAGATTTTCTTTTCGTGTAATTGCAGGTATGTTCATATGTGTCGCCTGATTTGCTTTCTATTCTCTCTCTCTCTAACTCCTTGCGCTCTCTTTCTCGCTCTTACTCCTTATTCTCTCTCTCTCGCTCTTACTCCTTACTCCTTTCTTTCTCACTGCTTCTCTCTCTCTCTCTCTCTCTCTCTCTCTCTCTCTCTCTCTCTCTCTCTCTCTCTCTCTCTCTCTCTCTCTCTCTCTCTCTCTCTCTCTCTCACTCTCTCTCTCTCCAGCCTTTGTGTCCTCTTCAACTCCACTTTTTGGGCACCAATCCTTTTAATCTCTCCCTGTCTCTCTGTGCTTTGTCTCGAACTTTATTCCTCTCTTTTCGTATCCATTTTATTTCTCCTTCTTTGTCTGGATCTGCTGCCTTTCCCTTCCCTCCCTCCCCTCCCCTTCCCTTCCTTCTTCCCCCTCCCTCCCTTCCCCCTTCACCCTCCCTCCCTCCCTCCCTCCCTCCTTTCCCCCTTCCCCCTCCCCACCTTCTCACTTTTCCCCTCACGCACCTGCAAGCTAGTCGCAATAACCACTACTATTTTATATCAAAGGAAAACTTTAATTACAACTCTTTTATTGTCGTCCCACCATATATATTCATTTCTGTTCTTTCTCTCTCTCTCTCTCTCTCTCTCTCTCTCTCTCTCTCTCTCTCTCTCTCTCTCTCTCTCTCTCTCTCTCTCTCTCTTTATCTCTCTCTCTCTCTTTCTCTATCTCTCTCTCTCTCTCTCTCTCTCTCTCTCTCTCTCTCTCTCTCTCTCTCTCGCTCTCTCTCTCTCTCTCTAATCTTTCGGCTCTGACTCTCCGACAAACGTGTATATATATATATATATATATATATATATATATATATATATATATATATATATATATATATATATTTTCGTTTCTTTTCCTTATTAGCAGATATATGCATTTACTACAAAATGCAAATGAACATCTAAACTGACGGTGGAATTTAAAAAATTGTGAAAATAAAAAGTTGGAGTTTATATAGACAAAATTTATTCTAGTAATATAATAGTAAAAATAATAACTATTCTGATAATAATGATAAAACAAATAGATAATGATAATGACAGCAATAAGACAACAACAACAAAAATAATAACAGTAATAATACTAATAATAATGATAGTAGTAAGAATAATAATTATCATTATAATGGTATGAAAATATAAAAGATAGTAATGATAATAATAATAATAGTAATAATAGTAATAATAATAGTAATAATAGTAATGATAATAATAATAATAACGATACTGATCATAATAATAATAATAATAATAATAATAATAATAATAACGATACTGATAATAATAATAATAATAATAATAATAATAATAGTGATAATAATAATAATAATAATAAGGATAACAATAACAATAGGGATAACGATAATGATAATAATGATAAAAGCAACAGCAACAACAACAACAACAGCAATAATAATAATAATAATAATAATAATAATAATAATAATAATAATAATAATAATAATAATAGTAATAATAATAATAATGATAATAATAATGATAATAATAGTGATAATAATAATAATAATGATAATAATAATAATAATAATAATAATAATAATAATAATAATAATAATAATAATAATAATAATAATAATAATAATAAAGATAATAACGATATTTGACAGGATAATAATGACAGTGAAAATAAAGATGATGATGACAATGATAATATTTAATCAAATAATGATACTAATGATAATAACAACAATATCAATATAAATAATACTGATAACAATAAAAATAATAATGATAATAATATTGATAATGATAATCATCACCAGCAGCATCCTCTTCTTCCTGCTCCTGCTCCTCCTC
>NC_061821.1:31429413-31434413 GCF_019202785.1 Penaeus chinensis | reverse complement strand
CACAAGCCCCACCAAAACACCAGACCACCATACACAATCTCACACAAGCACACACACCATACCATCACCTCACACCACTACTACAACCACCCCACAAACCACACACACCCACACTCCCAGCCCACACCACACACACACACACCACACACACAAACCACACAACACAGACCACACACACTCACCCACCCACCCACACATCTTACCCAACACACACACACATCACAACACCACACACACAATAAACACTCACACCTCACACAAAAACACACACAACAACCCCCTCACACATACACACACACACACCACACACACCACACACACACAACACTACACTACATATATACTCGACACACCCACACACAGACACACTCACTCACTCACACATACCTTCACATCCACACACACCACACACACACACATCCACCACCCACACACAGAAACTCACACCCACACACTCAACACCCACACTATAGATACCACACACACACACACTCTCACACACAACCCACTCTCACACTCACCACAACCACACAACACACTACACACAGCACACATACCCACACACATACACTGACACACACACAACACACACAACATTACCCCACACACACACACACACACACAACAACACACACAACTCACACCAGATAAGAGAGAATGACCAATCACACACACTCACATCACCACTCCCAACACTCATCAAACACGACACCCACATACACCACACCCACAACCCCAATCTAACACACACCACATCACAACACACACACACTTTCAACACTCACACACACACACACACACACTAACACACAAACACCCCCCCCCCCCCCCCCCCCCCCCCCCCGCCCACCCCCCCCCCCCCCCCCCCCCCCCACCCAAACTCACTCACACACCAAAACAACAAATACACACAACAATCACTCACATACAAACCCCTCACTACCCATCCCACAACTATCAAACTAACTTCAACATATCTATAAACAACTCAAACAGACCCACAACCCAAACACCCCACCCACCCACACCACTCATATCACTCTATCAACAGTCACACACTCACACCAACACACAAACCAATATATCTAACACACAAACACTCAAACATCCCAAAGACCCCTCACACACTAACAAAACACCCACACATGCATGTATATAGATAACATATATAGATTAAATAGACAGCCCCGAAAGAATGTTATTCAGACCAAGAATCAGAACCGATTGATAAAGAAACAGTAATTTTTGAGGCGCTTCGTATATGAATGTGAATTAATTGTAATTTCACTATATATCTCTATAGAGCCCCAGTGGAAAAGGCAAAGGCCTTCAATTCAAACCTAAAATAGTTTGCTATAATTTCGAATTATTAAAATGCCCAAAGAAATCCAATGGATATACTAATTTCCCTCCAATAAGATAATAAACAAACGTTTTTTCAATGTGATATAAATTTTAGATGCCTAACTTTTGAAAAGAAAATGTTTAACAGTTCTTTTAGTAAGAGACACAAGCGTATAAATATCCCTTATCTACTTATACACAAACATACTGAAGAGTATCACAAATACACCTGCATGGATATATTTGTGTGAATATATATAAATATCATAAAATACTATATTATATATATACATATGTATAAATATACATATATATATATATATAATATATATATATTATTATATATGATATTATATATATATATGTGTGTGTGTTGTTGTGTGTGTGTGTGTGTGTGTGTGTGTAGTATATATACAATAAAATTATAATATCTAATTATATATATATATATATATATATTTAAATATATATAACATATATATATAATATATATTAATATAATAATATATATATAGATATATATATGGTGTGTTGTGTGTGTGTGTGTGTGTGTGTGGTGTGTGTGTGAGTGATGGTATATATACAATAATAAATATTAGTATATATATATAAATATATATATAAACATATAGATATTATATTAATTATTATATATATATAATATATATATTATATATATATAAAGCAGTATGACTATACATATCACACACACACAACACACACACACACACACACAACCACACGACACACACAAATATATTATATATGATAATATATATATATAAATGAATACAAAATATAATATAAATTATATATAATATATATATATAATGTATACATATATATAACTATATATTATATCAATATACACATAATGTATACATATTTATTTTATCTATATATGTATATATATATATTGCATATACATAACATATTACAACACACACAAAAAAATTAGGGACCCACACACACACACACACACACACAACACACAGCACACACACGAATATTAATATATTATAAATTAAATAAATATGAGTATATATATATCTGGAATATATTTATATATATATATATATAATATAATATATATACAAATATAACTATATATATAAAAAAATATATAAATAGATATATAAAAGTATGAACACACACACACATAGATATATATATATATAAACATCTATATATAAATTTAATATACTATTAGCAATATATATATATATATAATAAATATAGTAGTATAAAAATATATATATATATATATTTTCATATATAATATATATAATATATATAAAAAAAATATATCTATATAGACTATATATTTATAAATAAATACAAATTACATATATATATGTAAGAATAATATATATATATAATATATATAATATATATACATATTACATATATATATGTTGATATAATATATAAATATATACTATATAATAAATATATAATGTATAAAAATGTTATATATAATATATTATAATAAGAACAATAATAATATGCTAAGTATAATATATGTTGTATAATAAACAATAAAATATATAATATATATAATATATATATATATATTTAATAACTATATCATATATATATATCTAATAATAGTACGTGATATTAATATATATATATAAAAATATATTATATATATATATATATGTACTATAATAAATAAATTAATATAATTATATATGTATATATATATATAGATAATATATAAATATATAATAAAAATATTTATAAGTACACCTATATTGTAATATATATAAAAATATATTATATATATATATATATATATATATATATATGTACTATATGTATAATTATAAATATATATATATATAACTAATATATATAATAATTATATATAGTATACTATATATATATATTACATGTGGTGAGTGAGTGTGGTGTGGGTATGTTAGATATAAATATATATATATATATAATATTATATATGATAAACTATATATATAATTATAAATAACAAAATATAAATAAATATAAAAAATATATATATAATATTGCATATGAATATACATATTACATACACACACACACACACACAAACACACACACATATATAGATATATATATATATATAATATATCTATATATATAAATAAGGAATATATATATACATATATATATAATATATAAATATATATATATATATAATATATATATATATAAGTTGTACACATATATATATTGCATATAAACATAAATATATATAATATATATATATATATATATTATATATATACAGATTACATATATATATGTATATAGATATATATATAGATATATAATATATATATACATATAAGAATATATATGTGTGTGTATAATTTATATATATATATATATCTATATAATATATATATGTATATATATGTGTTATATATATATATCACACGTCACTCATCACACATACACACTCAGATGATTTAACACTCTCTCAACATCACTCTCTAACACTCACACACACCCACAGACCATCTAACACAAACACACACAATCACAACACAAACTCACACACACACACACACACACACATATACACACCCCCACACACACCACACACCCTACACACAAACACAACACCCACAGCACACACTCACACACCAATACCACACACACACACACACACCACACTCAAACCTCACACACACACTCCCACCCACACACACACACCACACACACACAAAAAACCACACACCACACATACCACACACTACACCCACACCCCCACACACAAACCCAACACACACACTATACACACACTCACCACTCACACGACTCAATCACGAAACACAACACACACACACACAACCCACTCACATACTCACGACACACACACATCACACACAGCACGACACACACCACACATATATACACATTACAACTCACACTACACTACACACACACACACACACACATACCATCAGCACTCACACAAACCACACACAAACCACACTCACTCACATAATCACACACACACACACAGCACACACACTCGAGATAGGACCACACACACACACACTCACACACACTCACTCACACACGACCAGACCACACACACACACACACCACACACACTTACCACACAATAACGATTCACCACAAAAACACACACGATAACCCCACACACACACACTCACACACCCCCACACACACACAAAAATATATATAGATACCCACACCCCCCCACACACTCAACACACACACACACACTCACACCACACCCACCTGACAACAACCACACGCGTCTCGCCCCCATACACACACAGCACACCCACACAGCCCACACAATCATCACACACACACACACAAACACCACACAGCACACACTCCCCCCCCCCCCCCCCCCCCCCCCCCCCCCCCCCCGCGACCCCCCCCCCACCCACTCTCCACTCTCTAACTCGACACCACTCACACACACTCACTCTAATACTTTCTCAACATCTCCCACAAAAAACCACACACACACTCACACACGACATTCACACACTCACACACGACTACACAGACCCACACCAACAAACCCTACCACCCACCCAAACAATCTAACAAACACTGTCACTCTCTCAACTCACACACACACACAAACACCACACACACTCACACCCTTCCCCCCTCCACCATCCACA
>NC_061821.1:31394413-31404413 GCF_019202785.1 Penaeus chinensis | reverse complement strand
GGGTTTGCTGAGGCAATCTCTGGTCATTTCACAGCACTCGGGGGCCTGATGGACCCTGTTCTTCTGTGGGACACCTTCAAGTGTGAAACACTCAATGCACAGAGCAAAACAGAATTTCATCTTGCAGGAGACACTGGAAGCCACAGTTGCTTGCCGTGTGGCTCGATTGTCAGGAAACCACAACTTGCACCATTCTCTGGTGTGCAGGACTAGTTCGCTGCTGAGGAGGGATAAGGAACAGTTTATCAGGAATCTTGTAGAGGAGGTCGAAAGCCAATTCTTAGTCCTGCCTACACTTAGTATACCAGTCAAGGTACTCATGCATATCCTACTGAGATGTATCAGAGACTGCCTGCTGAAGCACCAGAAGCTGGAGCAATCCAGATTCCCTCCTGGCGCTTCATGTCATTGTCGTGTGCTGTCTTAAGTTTGGACGTGGACTGCTCACAGCTTACATCAACCTCAAGAAGGCATCGGTGCATTGTATATCACTCTGGGAGATCCCGTGACGAATTCCATCAAGGATTATTGAATTAATAGCAAACCAGTATTCAGGCACTGGAAGTGCTGTAATGTGTGGGGGAAGCCTGTTGAGCTTTGTCCCTAATAGTTCAGGAGTGAGGAAAGACACTAGGTAGAGCTACTGTCCAAAGTCACTTTGGAGCGACTTTAAGCAATATCAAGGTTACAGACTTTGACTTTGCTGATGTTGTCCCTGGGGCTAGAGGTCTCCCAAGATCATGATCCAGGGTTTGGGGGCCTGTATGAGATCCTGTTCAGTTGGTATGTGTGAGTGGTGAAAACATCGAGGTCACAGAGAGCTTTATATACCTCGGTAGTGTAGTTCATGACTCTGGGCTGTTAAACCAGGAAGTCAGCCAACGGATTGGCCTGGTAGCAGAGGTCATGAAATCTCTCGACAAGAATATTTGGAGATGCAGGTACCTGTGCAAAATGACCAAGCTACATGTCTTCAAGGCCATGATACTGCCAGTTTATCTATATGGTAGTGAAACCTGGACACTATCTCGTTCTTTGGAATCTCATCTTGATGCCTTTTATAACAGATCCTTGTGCTGGATCATGGGGAACTGTTAGCAGGACCATGTGTCCAACCAACGGTTGCACTGTGAGACTGGTACAGGACCTGTTACCTGCACAATCTGCGATCGCCAACTCAGGCTTTACGGCCACCTTGCTCATTTCCCACAGGATGACCCTGTTCGAAACAACCCTGGGTGGAGGAAACCTGTGGGACGTCCGAGGAAGTTGTGGGGCTTGGCTAGATCGATCAAACCTGTAGTGAGGAGATAGAGATGGCCCTGGGCCCCTGCTTGGCCCTCGTAGGTGGAAACGAAGGGTGGATGTGGCTTTGCGCCCCCGGCGGCATTAGCTCCCAAATGATGAAAATGATAATATGTATATATATGAATAATATATATATATTCATATATATAGATACATATGAACTAATTTATGTATGTATATATGAATAATATATATACACAGATATCTCTCTCTCTGTCTGTAAAGGCTCTATATTGATTGAACATCTTTATAAATTGGTTAAGCAAGAGTAGTAAAAAGGGACGATGGCTTTGACCAGCAACTCAAAACAAGTGTTGTGGGTAGTCGCGGTCAGCCCGGGGGGGGGGGGGGGGGGGTGACTGGAGCCCTCCCGTCTAAAACCATAGGCGGGGGGCCTACCTTGACTGGCCAAGGAACTCTCTGTGGCATGGGTCATCCTTGGCCTTAAATACCCGGGAGTGGCGTGGGGACGCCACTTCTAGGCGTGGGTTGAGGGACCACATGGCAGCACGCGGCCCGCAAGCAGCTGCTAGGTCTATACATACGTATACATGGTATATTGCTCGGCCACCTACTAACGCCTCGCCCTCAAGGCGGCCTAGATCTGCCCCAAGGGTGACCTAACTTGGCTGGTTCTTGCCTTGCTAATCACTTCATTCTTACGTGTGCTGTACCTGGTGCATCTTCGTGGCTGCTCGTCTTCATTGTCATCTTCATCCTAGTCCCTGGTTAATCCGTCCGTCCTCGACATCCACACGTCGTCGACGGTCTCGCACAGGTCCTCCTTGACTTCGGACTCATCCAGACTTCCCGTAGTCCTCGTCCAGGCCTAACTCGGCGGCTTACTCGCCCAATGCACGTGTTTGCAGATCTCGTCCAGGTCCCTCTCGACTGCGTGCTCGTACGTCTCGGCGTCTCAGGGCAGCTCATACTTGCGCTGACGAGCTCCTGGAGTTTGACTGGATCTGCTGCGTCCAGGCAGGCGTCGCCCGTCACAGCATCATGGGGCGACTGGTGCCTGGGCTGGCGAGTTCCTGGTCCTTCACTGGATCTACGGGCGTCCTGGCAGGCGGCGCCCTTCCACATCATGGGGCGGCTTGATACCTGCCCTGACGAATTATCCTGGTCTCCAGGCTTCTGGCGATCTGTCCGAAGATGACCGTTTCTGCAGCAGGGCCTCTTTCGGTGCTGTGACAGATATCGTGAACCAGATTATACACATAAGGGCCAAAATAGTAAGAGAAAAGAAAGACAGAGAAGAGGGGGTGTTAAGCGCCACTAGCCGATTATTTATAGAATTTGCATTTTTTATGGTCGAATTTTCGTTATTTTCGTCTTTTTTTATCACATTGTGTTTTACGTTCAAAGAAGAAATTAGAAGAGGGAGACGGTAGTAGCGATCCGCAAGGACCTAGCTTGAACTACCAAACCGCCTGTGATAGATACGAGAATAAAGTAAGGGAAATGATAATTTGGCAATCGGCAAAGAATTACTTGAACCATTGTCGTGACACAGAAAATAAATGTATGCAAAATACGAATTCATGTACAAGTCACACATCACGACTGACAAAATCGCGGGTAAGGAGATAGTCACAGATCTTTTACGCCTGCAAATACGACAGCAACAAACCCTATTAATGGAAGGTTTCCGTGTCTTTTGTTCTGCATGGGTGAGTGAGTGAGCTTTTGTGTGTGTGTGTGTGTGTGTGTGTGTGTGTGTGTGTGTGTGTGTGTGTGTGTGTGTGTGTGTGTGTGTGTGTGTGTGTACACTTATGTATGTATATATACATACATATACATATGCATATGAATCGTATTCATGTTGTGTGACAGTTAATGAGAGTGAGAGTGACGTCACACAGACCGGACATGGATGCCAAACCCCAGAATAACGTTCGTCTTTTTAAAAAATGCGATAAACTATTTAAAAAATTATTTCAACCACCACATTGAATTTTACATTTAATGTTATGCAACAGAATGACGCACTAATGAATGGTGACGTGAAAACAATATTCGCGGCTTCACGCAAGCGAATCTTCTCGGGGAACAATCTGTCGAGGTAACAATTTGTCAAACTGCGCATGCAGACTTCATTGACGGGGGTCTGTACCCAAAATACCGTACTTTACGAAGCGAAACGAGCTGGGAAAATTTATAAATAACCCACTCTAGCTGCGAGTCTGTGATGGGTGCTCATGTAAAGCCCTACGGGTATTTATCATGAATCACAAATCGATGGGATTTACCCAAACATGCCAGCGACGTCGAAAGTGTGAGAAGGGTGTGATTAATAAGTGAATGACGATTCTAGCTTTAGCCCTAGTGTAGTGTTGCTCTCATCGACGCCATTATATTAAAACCGGTTCTTGCATATTCCTTCATAAAATTACAGTGGGCTTTTCCCACAAGATCAACATTCCCTGATATATTGTTAATCAAAATGGTAGCGTAGCCGAAGTTTAAGGGATTCGGAGTATATGTTGTTGATATGAGGTCGTTCTAAAAGACAGTTTCATCTTTCACTTTATTAAAACCTTTAATAAAATGGACACATACATTTTCATAAGGCACCCTGAATATATTGGAGTTGCAATGCCTGCGTGGCGATTTACCCTTAGAGCCTGTACTTATCTGACCAAAAACGGGACGCGTCCTCCAACACCAGACAAGCTCGTTCCGTCCCAGGGGCAGTGTAAGAATGAGTGCGTAAGCAAGGAAGAGAGAGCGGTTAAAGGTCATATGCCCTCATTATTGTCAAAGGCTCTTTTACACGCAATTTTGATAGGTTAAGGGTGGGAAATGGGTACAAGAGAACCACATGGGTATGAGAGACTATTATAAATCATTAGTTAGGTGCCACACATTATATTGTCCCAGCGTAAGTACGTAGACGCACGCAACCACCACAGCGCGTCCGGGGCCGCGACGTCATCTTGTATCATGGGGCATCTTTAGCGTATCCGGGGCATCGACATCATCCCGCGTCATAGGGCATCACTACACTAGTCCTACATTATTTAACGGACGTAACAGTGGGTCACATCGGCTCAAAAGTTGCCGAACAAAATAACGTCAGAGCGCAGATCTATTAGGCATATACGCAACCCCAGGGTAATCAGGCCCTCTGACACTATGATATGGGGAAGATCCTTGGCGCTATACTCAAAATGTAAATGTATATAAATCGCGTTACGTGGCAGTAATGAACATGTAACGGTTGCTATGCGTTATCCCTATATTGTAACAATTCTAGAAAACAATTTATAAGAAATGCTAGCTGTTCTCACAGCCATTTCAGCGTGTCAATCACTCAGAGTGAATGGGAGGTCTGATCACCCAACTGTCCAAGCGGATTTGACTAATGACTTATCACTCTGAGGTCAGGTCAAGACGGGAAATGGGCAGTGAGGAAGAAATAATGAGATGATGTTCATGAAACAATAAAATCACGAACGCGCTAAATTCGTTGCAATTGAAACAATATAACTCTCTAATCACGAGAAAAACTCTCTAATCACGAGAAAAAATAAATAATACTTGTCTGACTCTATACCGTGATTACACAGTAATGTGATCTGAGGTCAGAAGAATGGATAGCATGCCATTTGCTGTCAATTAGCACTTTAACCCAACAAAACCAAAGTGAGCGTGACTGCACATACTGATTAACACAATTATGGGGGAAGCTAGAGAAAAAAAAAAAGGGAAAGGCCCAAACTATGTACTCACAGGTTTCGAAGACATGTTGTGGAAGCGATGGTCGAGCGGATTTCGGAGACTGTGTGTCCATTTTGCGAGCCGAAAGGACGCAACAACCACCCTGCCACCATAATGTAAAAGGCTGTAGTGAACAGCCGTGATAGTTAAAGTAAGTACGGCTCACAACACAGTGATAGTGACACAAACGACATCTCTCGGAAAGCGCGGAGTGCGGCGATTAGTCGCGGTCAGCCCGTGGGGGGGGGGGGGGGGGGGGTCACATATCAAAATGAGGATAATCATGAAATAATGACGATAATATGGATAATGAATGATTTAACAATCAAATAAGTAAATAAACTTTAATTCTCATATCATCCTTACACTACTTATGCCAACGACCTTTTCCGTTTGGCTCGGACCCTGAGGTAGTGTAGCTCTTCAGGGACAACTGTGCTTCTAACACGTGTATACTCTATAATTTTCCTATCAGTTTATGTTTGACAAATATATTAACGTACAATATTCGTGTTTTACCTTAGATATTATGGGGCAAGACAGAGTGTCTTATTAGCTCTACAAATATTGCTGAAATACCCACAATGGCGAATATATATGATCTGAATAAATGGATAATAATTTTGAAGCATTATCATTCCAATGTTTTCAGTATATGTGTGTATGTATATATATATATATATATATATATATATATATATGTGTGTGTGTGTGTTTCAGTAATCATATTAAAACTTTGAATACATTAGTTATACGTGCATTAAACGACTATTTCAGCGAAAAAGGCGCGAGAGCGCGCACACACATATACAAATGTTCAAATAGTTACCTCTCCACTAACTATAACTGTCATCGCTCCGCTCTTTGCTTAGTGAAGTATGATGACTGGATTTTACAATACTAACTTCTGCAAGTCACTTACGACCCTTTTATTTGTTTCAAGCCATTCCTTCAAATTTCAGATAATCTCCGTTAAAGGAAGATTGATTTAAATACGTGTTTTTTTAATTAATTTTCTAGGCCTTTTGTAAATGATAAATTATATCGCATTCAATTATCTATCATTTCAGAGTTCTGCCAATATTGCTTATAACTCATAGTGTCTACTCTTGAAAAACAGTACAAATCACCATCAATATTATTAATTTGGTTGTTGTTTTTGTTGTTCCAATGATGCTTATCATTATGATCATTATTATAATTATTTGTAGTAACACTGTTAGTAGTACGAGTATCAAATTTATGAATGCTACAAATAGTAGTAATTTTCTTATTAATACGAAGAATTCAGACCAATGGTTTCCAACGACTTTTCAAATCATAATCATTTGTCATTATCATAGTTATTAATATTCTTAATTATGATAATTTCATTTTTTATTAACATTATCATTATCAACATGATCATCATCTTTATTTTCATCTCCATCATCATCACTATTATCATTATCATCATTAATATCATTAAAATTATAATTATTATTATTATTACTATTGTTATAATATTTATCATGTTTTATTTTTTTATTATTATTATCTTATTATCAGTATTAATTTATTACTACTATTATTATCCATATTATTATTATTATTATTATTATTATTATTATTATTATTATTACTATCATTATTATCATTATCATCACCATCATAATCATTATTATTATTATTATTATTATTATTATTATTATTATTATTATTATCATTATTATAGTTATTATTAGTATTATTATTAGTATTATTGTTGTTGTTTTTGTTTTGTTCCTATGATGTTTATCATTATCATCTGTATCATTCTTTGTCGTAGCAATAGTTATTTTTGTATCAAATTTCTGAATATAAGTCATAGTAACTGCAATATTCATAGTATAAAGTTCACTTAATATTAAGAACGCCACACTCACGTTCGCTTTTCGGAACAATTTTTCGGAACAAATTTTTTCACGCATTTTTACACCCATCCGCGTTGCCCCGACAGCAAGCTGTTTCATTTATATATATATATATATATATATATATATATATATATTTCGAAATATACACTACTAAAAAGAAAAATCTTGAAGAAACTGTTGATCAAGATATAGTACAATATTGTCTGAAGACATGTCCTCATGATATATTCTTATTATAAACACTGACAAAAGCTAGTGAATTAGTCAAACCTTAAGCTACCAGGAGAAAACCACTGTAATGATTTATTTTATATTGCTTGGCTTAATATGTCTGTACGTATCTAAAAGGCAAGATCCACGAATTTAGATATGTGTAAGATGACATTGCAGAAAGTGATACATCTATCCAAATTCGTCTTTATTTTTAGTATTTGTTTATTTTATTATTACTACATATATCACTTAACCCATTCGCCCCATGTGGCAAGAATACATGCCATGCCCTCTGTAACACACGTTTATTTATTGTATTTACACATAGATGGCTCTACAAGTTCTTGATCACCAAATTGCCAGTTAATAAAACTACTTATATCACCTGTTTACCCTCTTCCTTCACTTTAGGAAAAGGTCTTTTGTATCATTTCATTGTCTAAAAGACTTTAATGACAATTCAATAATCATAACATCAATAATAATAATAACAGTACCGATAGCAATGTTATTAATAAGAAAAACACATTTTCCCGCCAATTCAATGAATGAGAAAATCAGGATCGGTAACTAGGGCCTATTGATAGACTCCTTGCCGGCTGAGCACATGTGGAGCCATCTGTATGTAACAAAATTCACCAAAAACTACAAGGGATAGAACATAAATCCGGGGCGAATGGGTTAAGAAATGGATCAGGCTACGGATGTTCTTGACTCCTTGTGATTGGACGAAAAACAAAGCACCACTGATAGATAATTGAAATAAAGAGTACATTAAAGAAAATAAATAGACCATAAGACGTTCACCTGGAATCCTCATCTTGAAGGGACAGGCTACCTTTAAAATCAGGTGGTTTAGTTACGAATGAAGGGCAATTCAACACAAACACCGAGTTCAGAGACAACTCCCGTACAGGTTTATTCAGGCAGGTTTATATATAGACGTCTTCCATGTCTTCGCGGAAAGTTATTTTAACAGAAAACAAAGTGTAATCATTTAACCTTAGAGTATGGAACAAAGGTGTTAATTAACTGCAAATAACAACAAAGAGATAAAAAATTCGCACAAAACAACATTAGAATTAAGTCAACAGAGAATAAAACAACACCGTTAACTTATAAAACAAGAACCGAATTGTAGTAAAATCATGCAACAATGTATATTACAACTCGTGTCTTTCCAGTCGGTGTGGGAGGGAATCATCTCGGTCGTGTTTGAGCGCCGCATACTGGATTAATCAGGTTCCATACTAACAGCGAGGGCGTCGAGGAGACAGGTAGGGTGAAGGAAGAGTAGGGGGTAGGTATGAGGACTTAAGCTTAAGAAGAACGAAAGTGAGAGAAATAAACGCGAGACAAAGATATGGAAACGAAAGAAATGAGTAAGAGATAACCGAAGGAATAAAAAAGAAAACAAAAAGAAAACAAGGATATTAGTGTGCGAATTTAAAATTGTAGGAAAAGACGTAGATCACAAAGTAAAAGACGGATGAGGAAAGATGAACGAAAGGAATACCATAGAAAGAAAGGAGTAAGATAGCATAGCGAAAGAATAGAAAAGAGTAGAAAATGAGGAGGTTATCATCGAAGAAGAAAAGTAAACGTAAAATTTAAAAGAGGAGAGATGAAAACAAGGAAATATGAAAGTGAATGGAAAAAGTGAACGAAAAAGGACTGAGAGTGAGAAAAACGAGATAAATTAGGTAGAATAGACGAAAGATTGTGAATGGAGAAGATAGGATGCAAATTTCGGATATGGATACATGAGAGAGAGAGAGAGAGAGAGAGAGAGAGAGAGAGAGAGAGAGAGAGAGAGAGAGAGAGAGAGAGAGAGAGAGAGAGAGCAGAGAGAGAGAGAGCAGAGCGAGAGAGAGCAGAGCGAGAGAGAGAGAGAGAGAGAGAGAGAGAGAGAGAGAGAGAGAGAGAGAGAGAGAGAGAGAGAGAGAGAGAGAGAAGAGAAAAGAAATGATAAGAAAGAAGAAAGGTTAAAGGAAAGGGGGTGGGGTAAAGCAAAAGGAGGAGCAGGAGAAATGAAGGGAAGCAAGGGTAAGGATGATGATAAGAGAGAGAAAGCAAAAGATCACGGTTCATGGCGGGTGAGAAGGGGAGTTGAAGACCTCACAAAAGAATACAAAATGAAGGAACGACAAATCATATGATACATTTGGGAAAACTTTACTAATGTCATTGGGAATCACCCACTGGATCAAAGCATATTCAGTAATGTAATGTGGAGATTATTTGGAGACAGCAATGTGCCTCTCCTGCAACATGACGAGGCTGTTGACCAATTTGGGTCAATTTGCATATTACAGTCGAATCCGCACTAAGAGACGAACGTCCAAGTTGACGCGATAACTCTATTTTAGGTCAGATATGCTATATACAGTATACCACAATGGGCGAGTTGTGCGGTTTTTCAGGCTAATCATTCTCATTTCTGATCTTAATTAAAATTATCTTTAATTATATAGGATTTGATTATTCTTATTTATGCTTTAACTTTAATTATTCATTATCGTTTTTTTTTGTTTTGTTTTTTTTATTTTTTAATCAAACAGTTACTTAAAGCTTTTTGATAGGCAAACACGCCTAAATATCATAAGTATCAGTGATAGTAACATTTGGAAGTTTTAAAAGTATTAGCTATAGTAAAACCACCAAGTACGGCTCAAATAAAAAAATATATATTCATGGTGATAATCTTAAGTGGTATTGACAATCATAATATTAAGATTATATAATAATGCTGTTATTGATGTTGTAAAATAACGATACAGATCTTAAATGATAACACAGCCAATGCTACTACTAACCATTAAATGTATTTACAACTATGTTTAAAAAAAATATATATGTCC
>NC_061821.1:31379413-31389413 GCF_019202785.1 Penaeus chinensis | reverse complement strand
TCCTGCCTACCAAGCCCTGAGAAAGCTGAACTCCAAGCCCTCCTCACAGCCAACTGCAGTCCGCTCAGCAAGTGGCCAGATAATCTCAGATCCTGAGCAGTTACATCAGGTTGATCCACCAACAGTTAACTTTGATGCGAGTAATGTTGAGATCCCTCTGCTAGACCCACCCATCAGCGAGGATCCACCCTTCCTGACTGAAGTCAAGGGGGCGATTTCCAAGCTGAAGAGTGGTAAAGCAGTAGATGTTTGTAGTATCCCAGCTGATCTGTTCAATTAAATGCTGGTGGAGAACCTATGGCAAGGGGATTGCATGCAGTCCTGTCTGCCATCTGGCAGACTGGTACCATTTCCCCTGGCCTGCTGAGGGGTGTGGTCATCTCTCTCTGGAAGGGAAAGGGGGATGGATGGGACTGCAGCAATCACCAAGGCATTGCACTACTCAGTGTACCAGGCAAGGTACTCGTGCACATCCTACTGAGAAGTGTCAGGGACCACCTGCTGAGGCACCAGACGCCGGAGCAATCTGGATTCACTCCTGGTAAGTCCGCAATAGACCACTTCTTCTTGTTAGTTCAGATGTGAGGCAAGGCTGTGTTCTTGCACCAAGGGATAAGGAACAGTTTATCATACTCTTGCAGAGGAGGTCGAAAGCCATTTCCTAGTAAATGACCTTCATCCTGCCTACCAAGCCCTGAGAAAGCTGAACTCCAAGCCCTCCTCACAGCCAACTGCAGTCCACTCAGCAAGTGGCCAGATAATCTCAGATCCTGAGCAGTTATATCAGGTTGATCCACCAACAGTTAACTTTGATGCGAGTAATGTTGAGACCCACCCATCAGCGAGGATCCACTCTTCCTGACTGAAGTCAAGGGGGCGATTTCCAAGCTGAGAAGTGTCAGAGACCACCTGCTGAGGCACCATACGCCGGAGTAATCTGGACCACTTCTTGTTAGTTCAGGTGTGAGGCAAGGCTGTATTTTTGCACCAACACTTCTCAACACTTGCATGGATTGGATACTAGGTAGAGCTACTCACCAAAGTCACTGTGGAGCAACTCTGGGCAATATCAAGGTTATAGACCTTGACTTCACTGATGATGTTGCTTTTCTATCTGAATCTCTGGAAACCTCTTGATGCATATAGCAATGAAGCGAAGTCCCTGGGGTCTGGACCAAGACCAAGATCCAGGATTTATGAGGCCTACTAGGGGACCCTGTGCAGTCAGTATGTGCTTGTGGTTAAAACATTGAGGTCACAGAGAGCACATAAACATTGGTAGTGCAATTCATGACACTGGGCTGTCAGACCAGGAAGTCAATAGATGGATTGGCCTGGTAGCAGGGGTAAGGAAATCTCTCGACAAGAGTATTTGGAGATGCTGGTACCTGTGCCGAAGGCCCAAGCTATGTGGGGGTACAGTTGTGGGACCCTGTGTCCAACCAACGGTTGTACCGTGAGACCGGTACAGGACCTGTTACTGGCACAATCTGCAATCGCCAACTCAGGTTATACGGCCACTTGGCTCGATTCCTGCAAGATAACCCTGCCCACCAGGTTGTCTCTGTTTGAGACAACCCTGGGTGGAGGAAGCCTGTGGGACGACCTAGGAAGTCGTGGCTTGGGCAGATCGATCAAACCTGTCGCGAGGAACTAGAGATGGCCCGGTCCCCTGCCTGGCTGCTCGCCATGAGGGACCCTGGTAGGTGGAAACGAAGGGTGGATGCAGCTATGCGCACCCGGCGGCGTTAGCTCCCAAATGATGAGGATGATGATGATATATATATATATATATATATATATAAATAAATATATGTTTACATTCATATATATATATACATTCAATATATATATATATATATATATATATATATATATATATATATATGTATACATTCATATATATGTATACATTCATATATATATTCATATATATATTACCTATATATGTATACATTCATATATATATATATATATATGTATACATTCATATATATATATATGTATGTATACATTCATATATATATATATATATATATATATATAAATATATATATATATATATATATATATATGTATGTATACATTCATATATATATATATATATATATATATATATATATATATATGTATACATTCATATATATATATATATATATATATATATATGTATACATTCATATATATATATATATATATATATATATATATGTATGTATACATTCATATATATAAATATATATATATATATGTATACATTCATATATATATATATATATATATATATATATATATATATATGTATACGTTCATATATATATATATATATATATATGTATACATTCATATATATATATATATATATATATATATGTATGTATACATTCATATATATAAATATATATATATATATATGTATACATTCATATATATATATATATATATGTATACGTTCATATATATATATATATATATATATATATATATATATATATGTATACATTCATATATATATATATATATATATATATATATGTATACGTTCATATATATATATATATATATATATATACACACACATTCATATATATGTATACATTCATATATATACATATATATATATATATATATATATATATATCCGTGTCTATGTATATATATGTATATATACATATATTTACCCTACGACACCTGCGTTTCACTTCTCATTGCGATATGTCGTCTTCTCGCCGTGAGCCAGCAGTCGAAGCAGGTATTCTTACAACCGCCGCGACGAGGAATTGAACTCGGGACCATGAGGGTCGGACTCCAGTGCTCTAACCACTGGACTATTGCTGCAGTGTATATAAATGTGTGTGTGTGTGTGTGTGTGTGTGTGTGTGTGTGTGTGTGTGTGTGTGAACACAAACACATTGTGCACAAAGATGAATAGGAACACAGTCACAATAAGAAATTTCGGTTATTTATTCATCTGAAGAGGAACTCGTGAAGATTTTGAAACGTTAAGATATTGCTTCATTTCTTATTGTGGCTGTTTTCCTTTTTATATGTATTTAGATACATATATATATACATACATGCATATATATATATATATATATATACATATACACATGTGTGTGTGTGTATGTGTGTGTGTGTGTGTTTGTGTGTGTGTGTATGTATGTATGTATGTATGTATGTATGCATGTATGTATGTATATATGTATATATGTATATATATATATATATGAATATATATATATGTATATATATGTATAAGTATATATATATATATATATATATATATATATATATATACATATACATACATATTGTCAACGAGAGAGGTTGGGAGTACCGCTGTCACTAAATGCCAACGAGAGAGTTTCTTGAACACCGCTTGCCACCAGATATCAGCGAGAGAGAGAGTGGCCTTAGTGCACGTAGATGTGAGACTCCCGAGAGACCCCGTGTTCCCGAGGTCGAGGACGAGGTGCTGGACTTGAACCCTGTGTAGCTTGGTCTATCTCCCCCTTTGTCTGTTGAAACGCTTCCTTTTATGCGGCGGCTCCCTGCGAGGGCGGATGCTTACTTACGTCATGGAAGTGTTAAAAGTTAAAGAGAGCTGGCACCTGCATCCGCCCAAGGAGGAAAGGCAGCTGCTTGGGTCTTGTTATGTATTGTTTACACACACACACACACACACACACACACACACACACACACACACACACACACACACACACACACACACACACACACACACACACACACACACACACATGTACATGTATGTATGCATGCACAACGTTAAGCCCTGTACTAAGTCTACATAAAAACTACATAAAAACGATAATTTAAAAATAGGTAAGTGAATAAATAAGTTTATGAATCAAAATGATTAACTGCATGGAAGCGAAAGAAAGTGACTATAGGATGTAAGTATTGTTGTGTTGTAAATTTATAATATGGTACCGTTTACAATATGTCTTTGCTTATTCTTTTTATGAACTTTAATTATCATTATTTCGCATATTTTTCTGTAAATCCTTCACATATATGCTAACAAAAATCTGTTCACTTAGTAATTTATTTACGCATAGAACACATAAAAGATACAAATTATACAGTACTCGCACATGTACTGTACTATTTTTGTCCAATTTCATTTTAATTTAAAGGCAAAAGGTTAGCAATTGCTACTAATGAAACGAGCAATATCAGCGTTTTGTAGGCAATAATTATCTTTATACGGATACCATACTGATAGGGATGAATATGTAAATTAGGTGAACATCCTAGATTACCAATTACTCGACTGAATAGGCCATTCATAATTGATAATCATATGCTGCAATTTTGCTGAATTAATTCCCTTTAATTCGTTATACTCTACATGAATGATTATCAATTTCACATGAATATTTTTTTTTTGGCAATATATTTCTGTGTAGTTATAAATCATTTGTATAATACTAGTAATAGTTCTTGAATACTTGCAGTAATTTCAACTATAACTTAGCACTGATAATACCAATAACAATAGCAATCAAAATCAGCAGGGGGAAAAAAGAACACACACGACACCACTGCAGTAAAAATATCAACGACGCTAGTGAATAATAAAGTAATTGCAACATTAATAACAATAATATTAGCAGTAGTGATTGAAATGACAATGATGATATTAGAGATAGTGTGGTAATTGTTACAACAATTTAAAAGTATCTGTAATGATTTAATAACTTTAGACACTATTGTTTTACTTGAAGATCTGATTGAAATACCCTCAATGATATAATAAAGAATAATGAATAATCATATTTCATCGAGGAACCAATTAGCTATTACAATTATCATGAATAACACTAGTACTCTTCCGTTCAGTGTAACAGTAATGCTTGAATATAATAGGCATTTTCAAATATTTATTATCCCGTAAGAGGCAAACTCTATTCCTTTGGGTCAAGAGGCAGAGCCAACTAACCCATAAACTATATACATCAGCAGGTCGTTGCATATTCTTAGTGCTAAACAGACCAACTATTTATGCAACTTCTTGACCTCTTCGTCAGAAACCGTGACTATAAATTCTTCTTCTAATCCCCAAGGAGTTCATTTAATTATTCCACTTATTAATTTGCCAGTATCATTACTCATTAGAAAACCAGCCTTAGAAAACATAACAAATAAACCTTTTTTTTTAAATCATTTTTTTATCTTTTTTTAATATTGCCCAACGACTGACGCCGTTATTACTTTAGTATTTGTTTATGATGAGAAGCAAATTCGCAGCATCCTACATAATTATTACTGACGCGTAATGTATAATTTTAGTACTTATTTTTTATGAGATCCAATCTATCCCACAGTACACAATCTTTCATCATAATGTCTTTCTGGAACATATGCGATTAAGAAATTACCAGGTTATTATCCGTTATCGTAATCACAGATAATATGATAATTACCAAACCAATCACTTTTATTGTTAGAACTGGCATTAGTGTAAAAGAGAGTGTTACTATTTTTTTTTTCCCTATTCTCAGCATTATCATCAATGTCATACACGATTTATCCTCAGTTTCTGTGGTTATCATAATTTTCATGTCAGACTTGATAAGCTAATATCATTAGATATCACGATATATATATATATATATATATATATATATATATATATATATATATATATATATATATATATATATATATGTATATATATGTATATATATATATATATATATATATATATATATATATATATATATATATATATATATATGTGTGTGTGTGTGTGTGTGTGTGTGTGTGTGTCTGTTCATAAATACATATATATATATATATATATATATATATATCATATATATTATATATATATATATTATATATTATGTGTATATGTGTATGTGTGTGTGTGTGTGTGTGTGTGTGTGTGTGTGTGTGTGTGTGTGTGTGTGTGTGTGTGTGTGTGTGTGTGTGTGTGTGTGTGTGTGTGTGTGTGTGTGTGTGTGTGTGTGTGTGTGTGTGTGTGTGTGTGTGTGTGTGTGTGTGTGTGTGTGTGTGTGTGTGTTTGCAAGGGTGTGTGAGTGATTGCATGAGTGCGACCGTGCGTACGTGAGAGAGATCCGTCTCTTAAAGTCTATGAAGAAATATACGGAGACATACAATATGTGTGGCCCTCAGTCCTCCATGCTCTGCCTTCCTTTTATTTTTTCCCTTCCCTGTCTCTCCATTCCTATCCCTCCTCTCTACCTCTATTTCTCCCTTCCCTTTCTTTTCCTAGATTTTTCTTTCTGTTCTCCCATTTCTAGTTTTCGATTCTTTGTTTCGCTCTTTCCCCTTAGCATGTTCCAAATATACTTCCCCTTGTTTCTCCTTCACCCTAGCGTAGTCTAGCATCAACTTTTTTTTTTTTTTTTTACTTAACTTTAACTTCCCTCTAACCTTATTCTCCTACTTACTGTCATCTTGCTCATTTTTTCCGATACTAATTTTGTTAAGCAATGCCTATGCTGACTTACTGACTTCCCTTTTGAACTGTTACAACCTGGGGACCCTCTGGCTTTATAGTGAAGCATCCTTTTACTGTACCTTTTCTTCTGGTTCATGCTTTTCTTATTTTACATCACGTCTTCATTATTGACCACGGAAATAGAGGACGTATGGACGCGTGGACGTCATTCCCTTAGCCTGTGCTGGTATTGGTGTTTATTCTTTGGTTGTTAAGCAGTTCTTGATTTTGGTTACAATGTTTTTTTGTTTTTTTTAAGAGTTCAGTCTTTTATTTATATAATTCGTAGTTGGGGATTATAGAACAATGGGCGTTCTTTTTATATCAATAGTTCTGCTGATTATGATTGTAGTTTTTTTATATCGTATACATTTTCATTGTTATACTTAACAGTGTTAAAGGTTTATTGCGTCTGATAGGCTAAAACTTTTATATTATTTTCCTTCGTAATCACCAAAGTTTATTGGCACATTTCTCCTGATCCGACTGTTCACTCTCTTCCACAGACGCCGCTCCTTCACCTTTACATAATTTCCTCAGGTTGTTTTTCTTTTGGTAGGATTAGGGCATAAGCTTACAGGATTATGTAGACTTTAAATAGATAGGAGTGGTGATGGTTTCATGGTTTGTGTTTTCTTTGTAAATATATTCCTTAAGTAAATAATCACTTACGTGTGTTTTTTACTTTATTCTTCCTTTAGAATAAAGCAAACTGAATTTATTGAGTAAAACGAAAGGTGCAGTTGAATTAAGATCCGAAGAACATTAACATAAAGGATAAAAATACATTCTGTTACATAAAAATAATACATATCAAGTGACTATATCAGATGCTTAATTTACTGTGTAAGTAATTAAAATCGTAATGGAAACGTCATCTAAGAAAAATGTTTAATAAGGAAATAAGGAAACATGCTGAGACCTATCTTTATCTACGGCGGGAGTTGAGTATACACACACATACACACATATACACACATTTGTGTGTGTGTGTACGTACATAGTTCCCGGAAAGTCCATGTACAAATATACGCAAACTTGATAAATAAAAGTGCATGCATGTGTTTATATATGTTTAACAATTATATATATATATATATATATATATATATGTATATATATATATATATATATATATATATTTCAACAGTCATTCATTCTACTGCAGGACATAGGCCCTCTCAATTCATTGACGGGTAATATGGCAGTCTCACCCTTGCCTGATTGGATGCCCTTCCTAATCAACCGCGGTTCGGCGCGCTAACACTTGTCACGGCGGTGACTTCCCCTACGACACCTGCGTTTGACTTCTCAAGGCGATATGTTTTCTTGGGCTGGAGCCAGTAGTCAGAGCGTAGGCATTTTTACGATTGCCGCGGAGGGGAATTAAACTCAGGACTACGAGGCTCGGAGTCCAGTGTTCTAACCACTGGACCATCGTGGCAGTCAGATATATATATATATATATATATATATATATATATATATATATTCGTGTGTGTGTATATATATACACATATATGTGTGTATATATAAACATTTATATACATACACACATATATATATATATATATATATATATACATACATACATACATACATATATATATATATATATATATATTCAAATAAACATATATAAATACATAAATACACTTTTATTTTGTCTGCGTATATTTGTGCATGGACTTTCCTGGAACTATGAAGGCAACCCTTGTTCTGAGGGTACAGTACATCGGGTACAAAGGAATAAAGTTCGTACACCGGGTATTGATATACACATGAAAACCATAGCGCATGTATGTCATTAAATCGGCCTCACTGTCTTGTAATGTTTTTTTCTTTTCTTTTTTTCTTTCTTTATAATCAGTATTCAATGCCATTACTACTACTAATTTTGAGGGGGAGGTATAGAAGACAATTAGGTGTTCTGTTCAGTCGCAATAGTAATGAAGATAATGGTGATCGTAGTGATAATGAAATTAATAATGATAATCAAATGATTGCAGAAATAACGGGGATATTATAACAGTAAAAATAACAATATCAATCAACAACTGTTAAGGTAAAAATCAAACAATAACAACAAAATGATGCTAATACAAAAATATTAAACTGCAACAACTGATAAACACGAGGTAAATAAAATATTCGTTAACAACGTTTTCTTTATTTATCAGTTCATTTTATTATTATTATTATTATTATTATTATTATTATTATTATCATTTGGTTATTATGCGCCACATGAGCACAGGAGAGGAAATGTTTAATTTACTGCAACGTTTACCAAAGAATTTATTAACACCTTTATGTTGCAATAAAGCGAAAACACACAATAATGTACAGTGAACTCTGTGTTACTTAACGAAGGGGAAATATTTGCTAACGTTAACTAGAACCTCAAAAGCATATTTGGGTCGAAAATCCGCTATTATAAAAATAAACAACCTATTCCCTTTCATCTCTAAACCCACCCACACACGCATACAAAGAAAAAACAGACTTTTATGATGTGGAAGCCTGGAATTATATAATGCACCTTGGGTACTTTTTGAGATTCGAACCAACTCGTTTATCACAAAGAGGCTTCAGTGGATGATGCTCTGAAGTACACGTCAAAGAAAGCAGAAAGGAAATTCTTGTGGGTACTTTATCTTGTTTCCTACGGTCTTTGCTTCGATGCGTGGATATGTGCGTGGGTAGATGAAGAAAGTTAATACCTTTCTTTGCACGTGTGTGTGTGTGTGTGTGTGTGTGTGTGTGTGTGTGTGTGTGTGTGTGTGTGTGTGTGTGTGTGTGTGTGTGTGTGTGTGTGTGTGTGTGTGTGTGAGGCGCGCATCCGGGAACATGTGTCCACCAAATATAAATACAGTTCTACTCCGCATAACTGTTCTAATGCAGCAATAGATATGACGAAAAGGTAGGAATAAAAGTACTTAACAGAATGAGAAATAGAAACCTAATGAAATTGAATGCATCTGCTGATTCGAATAACTTTGCTGTTACATTAGTTATGGTTGTTCTGCGAGTGTGCTTGCTCCAGAAGCAGTATGCTAAAGAATATACCGGCAAAAAAAAAAAAAAAAATTCATACAAGAATGTATACCAGTAAAGGGAAACGGTTAAAGCTGAATTAAGTACATTCTTAAGCCATCTATATAAAAAAATATCTTACGGTCACCTTAAACTCATGGAATACGTGTTGTACATCGCTAGTGAAATCCCTTGTCAAAACAGTAGTTGTACTTTTAAAATGTGTACCTACAGTATAAACCCCATAACCTCGATCGTGGAAAAGGCAGCGTATGTGTTACATTATAATACTCGTGTGCGTGTGTCTATATAAATGTATATATAGATAGATAGATAGACAGACTGTCGTGATGGTCTAGTGGTTACAGCACTGGACTCCGACCCTCGTGGTCCCGAGTTCAATTCCTCGCCGCGGCGGTCGTAAAAATGCCTGCGCTCTGACTGCTGGCTCGAGCCCGAGGAAACGAT
>NC_061821.1:31346913-31351913 GCF_019202785.1 Penaeus chinensis | reverse complement strand
GAAGGTCTTACGTCCGGCAGGTGTCCCGCGGACAGGGCGCGCGGGCCCGGTCGTCATCAAGCTACTGTCCGAAAAAAGTGGTCAACACAAGATAACATCTGTGTAATGACGTGCTACTATGATAGTCAGCCAGAAGTTACAGGTTATAGACAGAGGTTGTATGCTATTTGGGATGAAAAGGGTATGGCTGAAGTAACAGAGCAAAGGCTCTGTGATCAGGTGCGGATGATTCAGGGAAAGGGTTGGTTAACAGAACTACAATTAGAGGAGATTAGGAGAAATGTTCAAGAAGGTAGAATTGGTGATGCTGGTGAAGTAGGTGAAAATGATGTGAGGGCTGGTGTTGCACAGGATCAGATGAGGTTTATTGGTGAGAAGCAGTTTGTGAAGATGTTTGGAGAGAGGAGCCTTGATGAGGCTGAATTTGAGGGTTTTGTAAGTTTTTTGGAAGATGTCAATCGTGATGGCATAGATACAGTTGAAAAACAAAGTATTTTGGAGAAAATTCTTGAGTTGATGAGGAAAGATGATTTACCAAACCCACAAAACCTACGGAGGATCGATAGATTGAGACTGAAGGAAAAGATTAGGCTGGTAGATGAGGTGATAGAATCGATTCAAACAAAAAACATTACCGAAGATAACAAACTCGTCAAGTGTGGAGCATTAGTTATTGCTGAATTATTAGGAGTAAAGGAAGTAAAACACGCGAAAAAGGAGGAGCCATTCTGGAAAAGAAGAATTGAAGCTAAAATTAATGCACTGCGCAAGGATGTTCGTTTGATTGAAAGATGGGAGGAAGGAATGTTGAGAAAGGAAAGTCATAAGACCAGGTTGGATCGTTTGTATCGAGTCAAACGAAAGGGTTACAAAAGAGCAGCTGAAGAACTTAAGCAACGAATTATGGCTAAAGCTGCTACTTTAAAGCGCTATACAAATCGAGTAAAGCAGTACCGACAGAATAGACTGTTCCAATCTAATCAGTCAAGGTTTTACCAAGAGATAGATGGAAGGTCATGTGATGAGAATGTAATACCGGATAAGGAAGAAACTAGGGAATTTTGGTCTGGAATATGGGAGAAGGATGTAAGACACAATGAAAGTGCAGATTGGATCCAGGATGTAGCAGAAGAGATGCAAGGTAACAGACAGCAGGACATTCAGATTACAGCAACAAAAGTCAGGAAAAGAATTCGCAAAATTGCGAACTGGAAGGCTCCTGGACCAGATGGTGTCCATGGCTATTGGATTAAGGGGTTTGTGTCATTGCAGGAAAGAATTGCATCTCATCTGCAGGATTGCATAACTAAAGGTGAAGTACCAGACTGGATGACAACTGGTCGGACTGCCCTACTATTAAAAGACAAGAGCAAGGGAAACGAAATAAGCAATTACAGGCCAATAACCTGCTTACCACTTATGTGGAAATTACTTACTGGTATTGTTGCAGATGATGTATATGATCATCTGAATGAAAATTATGTACTACCCAAGGAACAGAAGGGGTGTCGTAGAAATAGTAGAGGGACGAAGGACCAGTTGTTAATAGACAAGACAGTTTTGAAGAACTGTAGGAGGAGGAAAGTTGGGTTAAGCATGGTATGGATAGATTATCGGAAAGCTTATGATATGTTGCCCCACTCCTGGATTAAGAAATCCATGGAGATGTGTGGAGTTGCTGAAAACATTGTTAATCTTTTGTCAAAAAGTATGGAAAGCTGGCGTACTATACTAACATCAGGCAATGAAGAGCTAGCTAGTGTGAACATCAAGAGAGGAATCTTTCAAGGCGATACACTGTCTCCATTGTTGTTTGTGATTGGGCTTATTCCACTAAGCCATATACTCAGAAATGTATCTGCGGTTTACCAACTTGGAAAAGGAAACGGGAAAAAGATCAACCATTTACTTTTTATGGATGATCTTAAGCTGTATGGAAGCAATGAGAGGGAGACTGAAAGACTTACTAACACAGTTAGGGTATTTTCTAAGGACATCTGTATGGAGTTTGGATTGAATAAGTGTGCACATGTCACACTGAAGGCTGGAAAGCTTGCTAGTGTTGGTGGGATGGAGCTTTCGTCGGGGGAAGTGATACCAGAGTTAGAGTCTGATAAAGGCTACAAGTACTTAGGTATTATAGAAGTTGATGATATTATGCATGCAGAGATGAAAGATAAGATCAGAAAGGAATACTATAGAAGAGTTAGACAGTTAACATCATCGAAACTGAACGGAAGTAATGTAATTACTGCAGTAAACTCCAGAGCAGTGTCTTTAGTGAGATACAGTGCAGGAATTCTGAAATGGACTAAAGATGAGCTGAACATTATGGATCGAAAAACACGAAAGATTATGACAATGAATCGAATGTACCACCCACAGAGTGACATAGACAGGCTGTACATCCCTAGAAATGAAGGTGGAAGAGGTCACCTTAGTATTGTAAAGTGTGTTGAAAATGAGGAACATAGTCTATCTCTATATGTGGACCAGTCAGAAGAAAGGTTTTTGAAACTTGTTAAGAGTGAGGGGATTTTGCCAGAATATGAGGAACCGGTTTCAGCGACAAAGAAGCAAAGAAAGGAAAAAAGGCACAGACGGTGGAAAGAAAAGCAGCTTCATGGCAAATTCTTAAGAGAAACGGAAGAAATGAGAAGTGAGGACACATGGGGATGGATAAGGAAAGGCTATTTGAAGAAGGAAACGGAGGGTTTGATTTTTGCAGCGCAGGAGCAAGCCCTCAGAACCAACTGGATAAAAAAGAATATTGATGGCCAAGATGTTTCTGAAAAGTGTAGAATGTGTGGGGAAAGGGACGAATCTATTGCACACCTGATAGCAGAATGCAAAAAACTTGTTCAGAGAGAATATAAGCAGAGACATGATAGCATTGCCAGAATTGTACATTTAGAACTATGCCAGAAGTTTGAGTTAGTAGGAGAAGTTAAGTGGTACAACCGCAGACCTGAAAGTATTATGGAGAATGACAGGGTAAAAATTTTATGGGATTTTAACATCCAAACAGATCATGTCATTCAACACAGAAGGCCTGACATAGTGGTTGTGTACAAGGATAAAAGGAAATGTCAGATAATAGATATTGCTGTGCCTGGGGACAAAAGAGTGGAGTTGAAAGAGCAGGAAAAGATTGATAACTACAGTGAATTGAGGCGTGAGGTGAAAAAGATCTGGAATATGGCTCAGGTTGTAGTTGTCCCGGTCGTAGTCGGAGCCCTAGGAGTAACATCTAAAAAGTTGAATGACTGGCTGAACAAACTGGAATTGCAAAGTAGCACAGAGCATTTGCAGAAAGCAGCTCTGCTGGGGACTGCAAGGATTGTTAGGCACGTCTTAGAGACCTAAAGTTGCTTGGTGCAACTTGCTCTCTAGGAAATAAACCGGAATTCACCACCTAAACCGAGATAACAATCACATAATAATGATAATAATGAAGATAAAGATTATAATGATTATAATAACAATGATAATAAAAACAATTAAGATGATAATAATGATAATAATATTGATAAAATAACAATAATAATAATATTAACATATATGATAACCACAATGACAATAGTATTAATAATGATAACAATAAATATAATAATAGTACTATTATTATAATATTATCAATAATAATACAAATAATGACAATGACGGTAATGCTAATTTTGATAATAATGATAATAATAATAATGATAATAATGATAATAATAACAATGATAATAATGATAATAATGATAATAATAATACAAATAATAATGATAAAAATAATGCTAATAATAACAATGCAATAATAATGATAATAATAATAGTAATAACAATAATAATAATGATAATGATAGCAATAATAATATTGATAATAGTGATAATTAACACTAATAACAATACAAATAACAATACTAGTAATAATGATAATAATAATAATAATAATAATTATCATTATTATTATTATTATTATTATGATGACAATAATAATAATAATAACAATAATAATAATAATAACGGTCATAATAACCATTATTATTATCATCATTATCATGATAATAATAATAATGGTAATAATACCAAAAACAAGAATAACAATGATGATAACCAGTTATAAATAATTATATGAATAATCATAACAGCAACAATAATAATAATGATAATGACAATAGTAATAATGATAATAATATTAATAATCATAGTAATAATAATAATTATAATAATAATAAAAATAACAAAAATAATAGTGACAAAAGTAATAATAATAATAATAATAATAATAATAATAATAATAATAATAATAATAATAATAATATTGATAATAGCAATAACAGTAGTAGTAATAATTGCCATAATATAAGTAATAATTTTGTTCTTGCCACTACTACTGCTTAAACTACAACTGCTACTGCTACGACTGCCACCGTTGTTGCTATTACTATTACTGCTATTGATGATGACATACTGATTAATTACTGATTAATGCAATAAGAAAGGTCATAAAAGTGGTGATATCAACAAGAACTGAAATCTAGTTCATAATCATGTAATTATGTGTATATATATATCATCGTCAAAGAACATGGCAATTCCTCCGTCACTATTTCGCTTTCACTCAAAGTATTTTTTGTAAGTTGATATTGCAGTTGTTGGGTAATTTCTAGGTTACTGCACCTCATTGTAAATGTTACAACGTCAAACTGGGTATATTTGGGAGAGTTTATAAGCCCTTTGGAATTACAATGTCGAATTTATGTTAAGTTATCCGCAAACGTGCTCAGTCATACGACTAAGATTGAGTGCATGAATGTATATTTATGCGTTTTCACTTGAACGTGTGTATGTAGGCACACACACACACACACACACACACACACACACACACACACACACACACACACACACACACACACACACACACTCACACTCGCGCACACGCACACACACATACACACACACAAGCATGTAACTGCCGAGGAACGGGAAAAGGTGTACGTATTCACCAA
>NC_061821.1:31331913-31334413 GCF_019202785.1 Penaeus chinensis | reverse complement strand
TACTCGGTCTCTCTCTATCTCTGTCTCTGTCTCTGTCTGTCTGTCTGTCTGTCTGTCTGTCTGTCTGTCTGTCTGTCTGTCTGTCTGTCTGTCTGTCTGTCTGTCTGTCTGTCTGTCTGTCTGTCCGTCTGTCTGTCTGTCTGTCTGTCTGTCTCTCTCTCTCTCTCTCTCTCTCTCTCTCTCTCTCTCTCTCTCTCTCTCTCTCCTTTATCCAGTCAGTCTCTTTCTCCTCCCCTTCCCCCACCGCGTTTTCACCCCCTCACTTCTATATTTAATTAAATACCAACAACCGCCCAGGTAGAGCTACATATAACGTTTTGATCTTATTTTTTCGCCGCCATTCTCATCCGCGTCTTTGACTTTCTATTTCGTATGTTGTTTATTTTTCTCATTCCCTCTTTGCCTTTCGTGTGTGCTGCACTTTTCTCATGCAACCGGGAGTACAGTCTTTCTAAACTGACTGGGATTAATGTTTATATAAACGTATTCACTTCTATAAAAATCCACACGCATAAGAGTTAGACTGCTGGGAATTCTGCAAGAGTATAACTATGTTTCCAATATGATTACACACACACACACACACACACACACACACACACACACACACACACACACACACACACACACACACACACACAACACACACACGCACGCACACACACACACACACACACACGCACATGCACACGCACACACTAGAATTCAGCAATAGTTCAGTATCGGCGAAAAAGTGTCAGCGTTTCAAGTCTTTTGCTTTCCGTCGTTGCTTTCTTTGTCACTCCATTTCCCTATGTCTCTGCCTTTCTGTCTTTCAGCCCATTCATATGAATCGTGGCTATCCATCTCGCCAACTACCAATTCTATTCCATTTACCCCTCTGCCTCTTGCCCCTCTCAGTTACCTCATATTTCGGCTTTAGTTTTCACTAGCTATTGAGCATTTATTGCGATAGTTGTGTGACGTCTGGGCATGTTAGAAATGTAGAAAAAATACAAAGTTATTCTCCAAACACTCACAAACAATCTCTCTCTGCTGGAAATTCTACCCCCAAAAAAGAAGAAAAGTCGATGGCTAAAACTTTTCTGTTCGATGTTTCTACCTGGACTGACGTGGGTGACATGTTGATGGAAAACGCTAACATTCTTTTCCCTTCCCAGCGCATCGGAAAGGACGTTAAATCTTGTAGACTGACCCCAAACTACGTGGAAGAGCTGTTTTTGGTGCTACTACCCTCCCCGTGTACTGTTAAAGTGATTGGTACTCTCGGCTGTGTGATTTTTCATTGACTGTCACCACCTTTTCCCTCACTTTGTTTGAGAGGGGTTCAACACAGTCCTGTCATTCAGTTGTTGTGTTGGTAGAAAAAAAAGGACTTTCATGTTTATTTTGAATAAAGTGTTTGCTGTAACTCACCTGTTATGCGAGGGCAGGGTGGCAGCATGGTGTCATGTATCGATCACAGCAGAATATGCTGATATTTGTCAGTCTGCATAAAGAGTCTTTCTTATAGCATTGCTGTCTGTCTCGGAACGTGGACTACAGTTGGTAAAGGTTTACGTGTAAACTGTGAGGAAATGTGATCTAACTCTGGTACTGTTATGTTTTGCAAACACATTGGAAACGAAATCAGAGACATATAACGTTATAATCTCTCAATACAGTTGATATCATTTTCCCTTCAGTTATTTCTATAATACGCCAAAAATACTATAGATTAACCAAATACAGTTTCCACTTAATTTGTGCCAGAGATATGCAATATACCCTGCAGAATCTCGGTGATGTTTATAATAACCTTGCTACGATGTGGCATTCTCTGATCTTATATTCAAATTGTGTAATGTGTAATCAGTTTTCACTATGTTTAAGCTACAAGTTATTGAATAACCATAAACGTCAGCATCTTCACGAGTTAACAGCGCAGTTTAACTGTCAAAAGCAGCCTGATATGATAATCTCAGCCTCCCAGTCTCGTAAAGTCCTTCTGACTTGGAGGATGAAATGAAAGCTATTCAAAAGACAAATGGCATCAGTGCAACCCCCCTCACCATTTGCTCGATCCTGCCATTTCAGGGATATGGAAACTGCAGTTCAAAATGATAATCACCACCAAACAGTTTGTCAACATCATGAGATTTGAGATTTCTTTGGAATGTGAGGTGGTTGAGTAATAGAAGTGGAGTTCACTATTCATCATGTGCGAAGATAAAGACAGCTCAAAACATCATATATATATATATATATATATATATATATATATATATATATATATATTTATATATATTGGGAGTGAGAAATAGAGAGATACAGATCTTGATACACACATGTATGTCTATCATCATCATCATCAGCTATGCTTTCTATGAGCAACTAATTTTACAATGCCATTAATACTTGTTGTAGTAATTTTTGGTTAGTATTTGTTACTTTATGAATCTGTCAGGTTGGAAGCATACGAGGAAGCAATTTCGTAAATAGATTAGTTCCACAATCAACA
>NC_061821.1:31309413-31311913 GCF_019202785.1 Penaeus chinensis | reverse complement strand
ACCAGTCACGATTGTTTATAGGTAGATAATTAGACGGAAAGATAGTCGGACAGATAGATAAATAGACGGATGAATGGAAAGATATTGATACACACACACACACACACACACACACACACACACACACACACACACACACACACACACACACATATATATATATATATATATATATATACATACATATATACACACACTTACATCCATCCATATATAATGTAGTCATGTATATAAATAAAGCATACCTCTTTCCTATGGAAAGAGGTACTCCTCTTACCTTCTTCCCCCCTCCTTCTTCTACCTTCCCTCTCCCTCTCTCTTTTCTTCTCTTTCTACATTTAACCCTCCTACTGTCTCTCCCTCTAACTCCCAAATCTTCCATAAATATACTTGTCCCCTCCCACTTTAAGCTCTACATCTACCCCCCACTTCCTCCTTAAACTCTTCCATGTCCCCCCATCCCTCTCAAAGCCCCTTCCGCTTTTCTACGTTTCACCCCCCCCCCCCCTTCCTCCTTTCGTGTCCCCTTCCTAGCATACTTTCTTAATATTCCTCGTCGGATAATAGTACAAATAAAGAAGGTGCATCTCCTGACGGTCAAGCTAGATCAACGCTGTGTACTTGTCGCGAGGAAAATGTTTTATAATGATAATAGCAATAACAGTAACAAAAAAAAAAAAAAAAAAAGTTTCATAAAAATGATAGAATGAGATTATCAAGGATTCGTAATATTTTAAATCCGCATCAAACAAAAGATGACTTCAGACATTAAATGTAAGTGTAACGTTCAAACGAACGGACGAAACAAAAGTATAATACTATGTCAACAGAGCAAATCAAATGAATATTCTGTTCCCCATCTCCTCGAACCTTCCTTTTCCTTTTTACCCTGTTCTATCTTCTTCCCTTTCATTCTCATAACACGTGAAATTTCACCCCCGAGCCCCGACTCCCTTATTACCTCGGGACCCCAAGCGTACCCCCAACAATTCCTGCGCTTGTGCTGCTGAAAGTTACAGATCCTTTTCACAAGAACTAGGCCGTCGGGATGTCTTTGAGTCGCTTTCAGGTCTTTCCACTTGGCATGGTCATATTTTTTTCTGTCTGTCGGTCTCCTTTTCTCTCTTTCTCACACACATACGTGTTAACATATGTACAAATTATACATGTTTTATATATATATATATATATATATATATATATATAAATGTATGTGGTCAGCATGTCGACCTGCTTGGCGTCCATCCATAAGAGTGTCATCATGCCGGTTGGGGAGCTCCGGGAGCCTACGTCCCCCCGCTCCCTGACCTGAAGATCTCGAGGCATGTGGCGGCGATTCAGACGTATAGTCCCCACAGCACCAGTCTTCCTGGACTGCAGGAAATGAAAAAATCTGAGGAAATCTAAAAGCAAGCAAATAGAATGAGTTAGTTAATCTAGATGCCGTGGTCACCACTGGTATCTGAATATAGAAATAGTGTGGATGAAAGAGAAAAAAAAGATGCGTATCAACTATACATACTTGTTTGTCTCCACCATGAGGAGAATCAATTGATTGGTGACTTCATTGGTATGAAGTCTTCGTCCAAGGCAACCTTGACATTAAAATGAGTGCTTACTAGACGCATTCTCCCTCCTCCACCTGAAATCTGGGGTCCCTGGTATATTTCTGTTCCACGTTTTCGACGCGTGGATGGAGAGCGGCTCGTCACTATCTAGGGTCGAGTCCAACTTTGTATTGTTGTTTGAAACAAAATCAAGTTTGTCATCACTTGGCGCCTCAAAATCGATGTCAAAGTTAGAGCCGTCACTGGGTATTAGCCCATCCCTTTGCACCATCTTCCTCAAAGGAGCAGGCTACCATCTCGCTGTGGGATGATCCAGGGATCACATTGTCACCTCAACTATCTATAAATGGGCTTCAAAAATGTCAAGATCCACGATGTACATGCCATCAATGGTCTTCGCCACAGCATTTATTCTACGAAATGCTTTCATATTTATCAGCTAAGCTTCCCTTGATATATAGAGGACTTTTCTCCTTACCTGGTCTGGAAGCACAGGAAGCATTCCTATTCCCATTCTTGCACTTTTGGAACCTGGGAAGGCTCCAGAATGACAAAAGGTGATATTCGAGTGGAATTGGCCAAGGGACTGTCTAGGTTGTCAGGGAGAGCCAGTTCTTTTTCATTTTGTAATCGGAATTCTTCATCTCCTCACCCACCATTGAATCCAATCAGTGGAAACTGTAGGTTGGGACTTAAATATACGCAATAGCTACAAGGATTTTGAGGAATATATGTGCTGACAGCACTAGGAAACTATGCTATTGCAATAAGCATAATATGGTGTATTGTATAATACATTAATTGGCAGCTGATAGCAACATATTAAGTCTTGGATGAGTATGAAACTGGTTCCTCTATCACTCAACATATCCTTTGGGACACCAACATGAGCAAATATTTCAACTGGACTCAAAGCAAGAATATAGTTATGT
>NC_061821.1:31304413-31306913 GCF_019202785.1 Penaeus chinensis | reverse complement strand
ATGTAGGGGGGGGGGGGGGGATGTGAAGAATTAGATAATGAAATGACTCTGGAGATCCTATTAGGAGGAAGAAAGATCTGAAAAATTAAGCAAATTGTAAGCGAACAAGAGGAGAGAGAGAGAGAGAGAGAGAGAGAGAGAGAGAGAGAGAGAGAGAGAGAGAGAGAGAGAGAGAGAGAGAGAGAGAGAGAGAGAGAGAGAGAGAGATTGACAACAAACACGTGAGTGATAGATATAAACAAGCAATTGAAAAATCAAACCAGATTTGGAATCACTAGATGGGAAAACAGAAGAGGGGGGAATGAGGTGGAAGGAGATAAGAGATAAACAAGGAATTAGAAAATCCAACGAAAGGGATTAAGGAGAAAGGCATTTATCTAAGGGGGAAAAGAGAGACGAGAGGCAAGGAAACATATGTCAGTCGAGGGATTAGTGAAAAGAAACCGTACACGGCGGGATGGCTCGTTGGCTACGCATCACCAGTGATAAATGAACCAGAGACGAACATAAGGTGGACAGATAAGCGTGAAAAATAAGAGGAAGGATGAAAGGAAATGAGATGTTTAATAAAGGTAGTGAGTATTGACAACGAAAGATAACTGTTGAGAATACAAGAGATGAGATTGATAGATATGGTGCATAATAAACAAGATAGCGAACAAACGAAAACGGTGAATAATTTAAATGATAATGGATAATAATAATTGATAATTTAGATACTTAATAATGAAATAAGATGAAGAATAGTGAAAAGAGAGGGGATGATAAAATAATGGAAAATAAAAACAGTGACAGATTAAATATAAAAAAGGCCTACTGAATTAAATAAAAGTGAATTATCGGGAAAAGAAAAACTTAAAACACTTTTTGAGAAAAGAAAACATAGTGCATGATTGATAAAATAAAGGCGAACGTATAATAACGAAAAGTATGTTTGTTGTGTGAATAGCGAGCAGAATGTTTTCGTCTTTATCCCTTTAGAAAGCTGCACACGTTTTAAACTCATTGCTCAATAAGAGTCAAACAGATGTTCGTTCTGTGTTCATTTTGTCCTTTCCAAACCAGAAAGAGAACTTCTAAATCGTAAATGCACATTAACCATTCACAATTACGGAATAACTTTTGTTGTAACAACAATTGCAAAGCTGCAATATGAGAAATATAATTTATAACATAACTTGAATCGCTATAAATTATCCTACACTGTCCAACAATTTACCATGCAAATTTATGGTATGAAAAATGCATGCTTTAGCTTACATTATACAAGCAAACACAAAAAAGCGCGCACGCGTGCGCGTGTGTGTGTGATTACGTTTGCACGCAGGTGTGTGTGTGTTAGTGATACCCAATCGTGTTCCTGAGTTCAGTTTGTACAAATAGCCTGCTCTGAGCTGGATTTTTATCGTTTTCATTCCTTGCCTGTCTAAATTTCCTGTAAAACCTGACAAACACGTCTGCGTGAGTGTGCCAGTTCATCCCCAGAACTCTGTCTCATCCGTCGGACGTTTCAGTGTAATGAAATGAATAATTAATGAGTGTCAACGAGATTCATCCTCGGTCTTGCTTGGAGTTCCCTCTCTGCAGCACTGTCGAATTGAAACGACCTATTACGAGCTACTACGACCTATTACAACGAATTTTCGAGTTTGAGACGCTGTTGAAACGACCTCTCATTCGATCCAAAATGTAGAAAAGAGAAGCTTAAGTACACATGCAAATCCTCGTCACCATCTTTGCAAACATGGCTATAATACTGTACTTGATACCTTCCCCGGGGAAAAAGAGCAGAACTATCCCAAAGGCTTGGGCGAATCAGGAGTAATGCCGGGCTTACGAAAAGCTTACTTAGGGACTATGTGCTTTGTGGCGATGGCAAAGCTATTCGTCCTTAAGGCAATGCTGAAACAAGGAATTTGAACTCCTTTTGCGCCATGATTAAAGATGCATAACTCGGTCGTAATAGTCATTCGGATACTAAAGTGAAGGTAAAATGTATGGGAATGAATAGCATTGCCAACAACCTTTTCTTTTTTACGTTTTGCGAGAGGAGGAATGAGGGAGGAATGGGGGGGAGGAGGAGGGGTATAATTGCAGTGTATTTTCCAAGTTCCGGTTCCCTTGAATTTAAATTTGGGGCTCGTTTGCCTAATGGTTATCGCCCACCATCGTCGGTGATGACGCTCGATGCTCACTTGTTATGGTCGCAGACGCGGATGAAGCGCTCGGGGCTGGCGAACGACCATCATCTCGACATTTATAACACTTTTCTCGTTTGGTGTTTTTAACCACCTCGTCCTGTGCCTGTATCCCGTAGTGAAGTCGTTGAATGTTTTCTTTCTTTCTTTCTTTCTTCATCTCTGTTTTTCCAAGTGTGTTATGAAGCGTAGGACTAGGATCGTAAAGTGTAACAGTGCGTGAAATATTCCTTTGTCTGTTATTTAGTGTGTTGTTTTTTCCTCCATGTCTGGAAACGTTTTCATATATTGCATTGCACAAA
>NC_061821.1:31286913-31289413 GCF_019202785.1 Penaeus chinensis | reverse complement strand
AAATATAGACACGAGATAGGAGAGGTAGAGTAGGAGTAAGATATATATATATATATATATATATATATATATATATATATATATATATATATATATATATATATATATATATATATATATATATATATAAATAGATAGATCAATAGTTAGATGGATAGATAGATAGATAAATAGATAGAGAGATAGAGAGAGTGAGTGAGTAAGAGTGAAAGAGAGAGGGAGAAAGAGATAGAGTGAAAGAGAGAGGGAGCAAGAGAGAGAGTGAAAGAGAGAGGGAGAGAGATAGAGGGAGACAGTGGTAAAACTATAAGATTTGAAAACATTTTACAACGACGATAACAATCATAACCCTAATTCAAATGCCATTGTTAGTAATACTCGTATATGGTGGTAAAAACATCACAGAGGGGTAAGTAATGAATACATTTTAGTGAATGAGAAATTCCGAAATATAATTAAAAATATGAATGACGTTAAAGCAGACAAGAAGAAATACTTAGAAATGGTGAAAGGGAGAGAGGATAATGAGACACAAGCATTACAAGAAATATGCACGTTCTGAATATAGACATAAAGATGCACGTGCATACAATTAAACACATTCATACACATACATCCAGATACACTCACGCACACAAACAAAATTTAAAAAAGAGAGAGATGGAGAGAGAGAGAGAGAGAGAGAGAGAGAGAGAGAGAGAGAGAGAGAGAGAGAGAGAGAGAGAGAGAGAGAGAACGAGAAAGAGAGTGAGAGAGAGAGAGACAGAGTGAGAGAGAGAGAAAGAGAGAGAGAGAGAAAGAGAGAGAGAGAGAGAGAGAGAGAGAGAGAGAGAGATAGAGAGAGAGAGAGAGAGAGAGAGAGAGAGAGAGAGAGAACGAGAAAGAGAGTGAGAGAGAGAGAGACAGAGTGAGAGAGAGAGAAAGAGAGAGAGAGAGAGAGAGAGAGAGAGAGAGAGAGAGAGAGAGAGAGAGAGAGAGAGAGAGAGAGAGAGAGAGAGAGAGAGAGAGAGAGAGAGAGAGAGAGAGAGAGAGAGAGAGAGAGAGAGAGAGAGAGAGAGAAAGAGAGAGAGAGAGAGAGAGAGAGAGAGGGAAGGGAGTGATTGGTGTGTGAATCTTATTTTCTAGATATCTATATCGCTCAACATGATAGAAAAAAAAAGTATAAATAAGTCTTCGTCTTAGTAAAATGTTTCATCAGAGAGTCGTTCATTGAAAACTTCTCGAACGAAAACATGTGCAACACAGAGAAAAGGAAAGGTTACGAGGAAAAATAAAATGTTGAATGGAAGACGTCATAGAATACTCGGAACTGAAGAAATAAAATGTTGAAATCTTGAAGGGAGAATATAATAATATAAGGAACGCATACGTATATATACACACGCACACACACGCTAATGAGAAACTGCTAACTGTAATGAAACCAATTACCTGTATACCTGTTTATTTATAGATATACTCATATCCATGTACACCAGAAATGCATATGTAGCTTGTATTTGTTTTTGTATTTCCTTTCTTACTTCCATCCTTTTCCTTTTGCCTCTTTTTTCCCTGTCCATCCCTTGCTTTCCTACCCTTGCTCGCTCCCCTATCTCCTCTCCTTTCTCCTTATCTCTTTCACTGCCTCTCTTTCCTCACTGACCCAGCAAGATTTTTGGCCCACAGTAATCCTTTTCCCCTTGACCCCCACTTCCTTTCGCCTCTGTCCTCTTCCCTCACTCCTTTCCTTCCCTTCCTTCTCCCAAACCTTACCTCTTCATCTTCTTCGCTTTCCCTTTTTTCTCATCCACTTCCTATTCCCCTTTCTTAATTCCCTCCCTAAAACTTTCCCACTTTCACCTCCCGTTCGCTTAATCCTTATCACTCCTACTAACATTTTCTCTCTTTTCCTAGTGCTCCCTACCTTCCATTCTCTCTTCTTCCCCCATTTCTATCCATTGATATTCTTTTCCTATCACTCCCTATTCTCTTCATTTAACTTTCTCGCTAGTCCACTTACTACCCAAACTTTTTCTCTCTTCTCCGTCTTTTCACATCACTTCGCACTCTCCCCACATCCCTTTCCCTTTCGTCCACCCCTCTTTTTCTCCTTCATTTCCCACCTTCCACACGACCCCTCCTTCTACGTTCACTCCCTACCTTTCCTCCCTTTTATCTTCTCTCCTTTCCTCCTCTCCTAATTCTCCCCACCTTTACTTCTTCCCCTATTCTCTCGTCCACCTCTAACCTTCCCAATCCCTCCTTCCTCTTCCCCTTCCCACTTTCCTCAGCATAATTCCCTCCCCCACAATAGTCTTCCCTGACAGCTGATAGGCTCCTTGAAGCCCCCCCGCCATGAGTAACGAGGGAAGCCATCAATAGCAATAGACACGAAAGGCTTCTGATTGATGCGATAGACACGGCGTCCTGCTGTGCGTCTGGCTTAATTAGGTAGCTCCTCTATTACATGCTTGTTGCTTGCTTGCATCGTGGGTGACGAGGTCTGGATAATTCGACC
>NC_061821.1:31254413-31266913 GCF_019202785.1 Penaeus chinensis | reverse complement strand
CAAAGCCAAACATAAGTAATTTATAAAAGTCCATGAAAGTACTAATTTTGTACATGACAAAAAAGGGAGTTATCAAATATTCATCGAACGATATGGCAACATCGCATTTTCAGATCATACTAACTTTTGTTGACTGAGAACACCAACATGTCCCTGATTACTTCGGATGTCACCCATTTTTAACCTTTTATAATAATCTTTGATTTTCTTTACTAGCCTTACACTTTGTGTGGGATTCTTTACTTAGTTACGGAAATTAGTTTAAACATAATTGCATACATTTAGGATGAGCAATATATATCAGTGAAAACAAGTAGAACTGTACATTTACGACGATCTTCGGTGTTCCACTGATCGGAGCAGTCGAGTGAGTATATTAAGAGACAGGGCTACGCAGCCAGTTAGGCAGGTTAGTCTGACTTTGGTTTGCACGAGTGGAGTCACTTGGAACTGGAGGCAGTTGCAATAAGATATCCTATTATATTTGCTTCAGATTCTCGTATATATTTTCTGGAATGGCACGGAAACCAATCAATGCCATAATATGAATTGCTGCAACCAATCAGAAACATGAAAACGTACAATATGATTCTTGGTTTTAAGTTGGTACAATATAATAAACTTTCTCCTCATATATATGCTATTTTATATTGATACCTTGCCATACAGAGTTTAATTGACTGTTTTAATGTCGAGGTGCAAACCGGATGGAAACGTAAAAAAACAAAACAAAAACAAAAAAATGTTTCCGCAAGTGATATTATCTTACGGAGAAAACAGTCGCATGACATAATTATCAGTATCCGGGAAAAGGACTAACACAAATTAACTGAATATAACTTTCTGAATACTGCCATATTACATTGCTACAGTCTACATTTTGGTTGCAACATTAAAGGACGAAAAGTTTTGATTGATTATTTACAATTATCTGCCGCGTCAACACCTAAGGACATTAGTGGCGAATACTCTGTTGGATCTAGAAGTTAACATATTTTAAACTTTAAAAATCTATCAATAATAAATAATATCAAAACAATAATAAATAATATCATATTAAAATCAAAGCATAATTATTATGCTCTAAATGTATGAAATTGTTGCATAAATATTGTCCATAATTAAATTTTACGAAAACATTAGTTTCCCTTAGGAAACTGATAAGACCTACGTCACAATCCTCCTCCGATTCATTTTTCAGGGAATGTGGGGGGAGACAAGTACATACATCTTTTCCTCTACATGTGCGACCGTTAATGGCTCTTGTCATCCCTCACAACGTGTTTAAGTTTTAGCCATCATCGGGCCTAGTGTGCTCGGTTCTCAGTCTTGTTAACACGAGTTCTACTTGTCTGTTGGGAAAGGCGCTGGACACCCAACTGCCGAGGTCATCTCTAATCTCTCGCAGTTTGTTTCTAGAGGTTTGCCTTTATTGCTCTATCAATTTATCACAGAGACAACTTCTGATGCTGGGTTTCAAGTCGGTGTGGGAGAAGAAAAAGAGCATCACAGGGCTGAGGAGCAGTTGCCTTGCCTCTCTGATCAGCTCGCTCATTCCTACTGATACCAACATGTGCTGGCACTCAACACAGTTATCTTCTTACGTGCTGACATTAGTGCAAGCCAATATTGAACCTCTATTACCACTGGATGTGATGAGATTAAGCTCTTGATTGCTTGCAAAACACTACAAGAATCACAATAACAAAAACATGATTCCTAAGGTCTCTAGCCATCTTGATTGCTCAAGGATGGCATTTAACTCTGCAGTGAAGATCGAGGCTGCCGAAGAAAGACTACCAATGGCAATTTTCTTCCTGCTCACCTGCAGATATGTATAGCCATGATTTTGCTTAGAACAATTTGAACCCATAGTATGTTGCCCACTGTACAATATGATTCATTGCAGTCTGCTTGTGTCCTTGCACATCCTGTCAGCTCACTCCAGAAAAATACAGTGTGAAGTCATCCACATACAGACTGCACGAGACTGATCTTGAAATGACCTTTATGATGTCATTAATAGCAATAGGACCCCTTCCAGCTGATCTTCCAGATTGGAGACACTGCTTCCCACCCATGCTCTAAGTTTTCTGTCAGCAAGGAAGCTTTGTATAAAGGTTGGTAATACTCGTCTTAAATCAATGTCATGCAGCATCATGAGTATGCCATGCTTTCAAGTAGTATCACAGGCATTTCTAAGGTCAAGAGAAGACTGCTAACGTGTGATGACACTGCAGGAAGGAATTTAGTATGGCAGTCTTCATGCTCACAAGTGCATCTGTGGCCATTCTCAATTTTTTAAACCTATATCATAGGGTGGGTCTTCATACTCAGGGTGATGTGAAGCAATGGTGTGGTAGCCTAGATAGTGTTAAGTGCTTTGCATGCCTTCTCGCTTTCAGCTGCCACCACAGGCTAGCCTCGTGCGAAAAGGGAGCAGCAATACATAAACTCCCCTTCCAGCTCATGGTCTCTCCATCGTTACGACTTCTGCAGTGCCTTCTCGTGGCCACCCATGGAAACTAGGTACCTTAGGGTCCTAAGCTGAACTGTGGAGGCTCTTGGAGCAGCAGGAAGCAGGCCCTAAAGGTACGGAGTCATGGCCCACTGGCATGTGGACATGCCCTGGTTTCGTACTAACTCCTGACCCCATGCCCCCTGGGGATAATGTGCGGCTGTGGGGAGGTAGGCCTTGCTAGTGCCTCCTCAAGAAAACCCAACTGGCAGCAAACTTTATATATGTCGATGCTGGGGGGAGGGCTAATGAGGTTAGACCTCAGGCGGGCTGTCAGTGTTGGGGTGGCTGCTCTCTCGGAGGTGAGAAGACCTGGCAGTGGCACGATTAATGTGGGTGGCTACATTTATTGTTGGTCAGGCTGCAAGGATGGCCACCATCTCCAGAAAGTAGCCATAGCCATCTCCAGCAGACTTCAACCCTCGGTAGTAGAAGGCACTCCAGTCGATAAGCGTATAATGGTGTTGAAGCTTGCATGTGGCATCATGTCTCTTACTGCTGTGTATGCCAAACTTGAGTCTGTGACAGACAGCTGTCCTCGGCGAGATATTTTTCATTGTTTTGGCTGAATTCAATGTGGTATCTGGCTGCAATCGAGCTGGCTATGAGATGTCTGTCAGTCCTCATGGCCTACTTTTCCGTGACTTTGCTAGGCCCCAGAAATTGAGGATTTATGGCTCCTGGTATCTGTGTTCTGACCCGCATCGTTGTGCTTGGTACAGCAATACAGGTAGTGTGGCTTAGGAGATTGACCACATCATCATTAGCACTTGATGGAGGATCCTCCAGAACTGCAGGGTATATCTGAGCGCTGAGTTCTGCAGAACTGATCATAGATTAGTTGTGGTTACTCTTTGGGTCCACTTTAAAACCCGCCGTCGCTGTAATGAACACCTAAGGGTGCTTCATGTGGACAGATTGAGGGAGGATGAGTGTGCCCGGGGATTTGCTGAGGCTATCTCTGGTCGTTTCACAGCTCTCGAGGGCCTGACAGACCCTGTTCTTCTGTGGGACACCTTCAAGCGTGAAATGCTTGATGCAGCCCAAAAATCGATTGGTGAACACCCAAGAGCATCTAAGTAGACACTGGAAGCCACATATGCTTGTCGTGTGGCTCGATTGTCAGGGGATTGCAACTTGCACCGTTCTCTGATGTGCAGGACTAGGTCACTGTTGAGAAAGGATAAAGAACAGTTTATCAGGAATCTTGCAGAGGAGGTCGAAAGCCATTTCCTAGTAAATGTCTACCAAACCCTGAGAAAGCTGAACTCCAAGCCCTCCTGACAGACAACTGCAGTCCGCTTAGCAAGTGGCCAGATAATCTCAGATCCTGGTAGGGTGCACGTGCGTTCAGCTGAGTATTTTGAGCAGTTGTATCAGGTTGATCCACCAACAGTTAATTTGGAAATGGGTAATGTTGAGATTCCTCTGCCAGACCCACCCATCAGCGAGGATCCACCCTACCTGACTGAAGTCAGGGGAGCGATTTCCAAGCTGAAGAATGATAAGCAGCAGGTGTTTGTGGCATCCCAGTTGAACTGTAAAAGGCTGAGGGGTGTGGTTATCCCTCTCTGGAAGGGGAAAGGGGATCTGTGGGACTGCAGCAATAACCAAGGCATTACACTGCACAGTATTCCAGGCAAGGTACTCGCGCAAATCCTACTGTGATGTATAGGAGACCATCTGTTGAGGCACCACAGGCATTTGATTTCATGCATCCTAAGACTAAGAGGAATTCCAACAATGATTATTGGATTAATAGTAAACCTGCATACAGGCACTGAAAGTGCTTTAGAGTGTGGTGGGGGCCTGTTGAGCTTCTTCCCTGTTTGTTCATGTGTGAGGCAAGGCTGTGTTCTTGCACCAATACTTTTCAACACTTGCATGGACGATACTGGGTAGACTTACTGTCCAAAACCACTGTGGATCAACTCTGGGCAATATCAAGGTTACTGACCTTGACTTTGCTGATGATGTTGCTATTCTATCTGAACCTTGACTGGTGGCTGGAAGAATCGGGCATTATAAAATGCTCATGTACATTTTTTTTTTTTTTTTTTGTCTGTGTGGATTATGCCATCTACCTTCAGAGCAGGCAGGTAACATTCAGCATTCGTGCACACCTTGTCCCATGCCCATGCTAAGGGGTCCCGTCAAGCTTTTAGCACTCGCCTGGCCTTGGCTCATGTCTTTTTATAATTGATCAAGATTACATTTCTGGGGCATTGTTTCAGCTGCCTAAGTGCAGCTTTTCTTGCTCTGACAGCTTGGTGGCATTTAAAAGACCATCACACTACCAAAAGTTTTGGGAATGGATGTTTCTGCTGCAGGGTGGATTAGTAATGTAAAGTGATCAATAACATCTTGAACACACTGGAAATCATTTACAGATCTCTGCATTACTGCAATTGATCTATAAAGATTCCAGTCTGTATTTTCAAGTCTTCACTTGAAATTGGAATTTTCACAGGAAAATTGAACAATTTTCCATATATATGCTTCTTATAGCCATATACAAACTAGGCTACATTTTGGATGACTTGCCTGACAATTTCATTGAATCAAGGTATCCAGTTCTTCAGGTTGACAAGTTACCTTTTCATAAGGTGTTTGGCAGTACACATTTGATCATTCCCTTCCCAGAGCCTTGGGTGTGCCTCATGGAACGTTGCTTACCTTTCTTGGATAGGGTCTGGAATCCTTTGCCTTGACAAAGGGCAAATCTGAGACTTTGGTTCAGGGGCATTCTGTCTGGCAGCGGAGGCCCCCTTGGGTAGGGTAGCAGATGTTGCTGTGGAACCTCACCTCATGGCTCCAAAGACCTTACCTGGCTGTGCGTGGCTTTTGTCCGATTCCCTTATTATGTTTTCTCCAAAAGAACGTTCAACTGTTGATTCGGGTCATTAATATAATTGTTCTCTTTATATTTATTTTCTGTTTCGTCCCTTTTATTTTAGAACTATGCAAGAAACTCCTCTTAAAAAAAAAAAAAAAAAATCAACATAAAAGATTGATTTAATGATGGTAACAGTATTACCATTATAACATTTAACCATGCTATTGAATTTAAAAAAATAAATACGGAAATATCAATATATCAGCATTCGTTGTTAGGTTAAATTCAGACTCGATATAAATTTACGCAGCAAATACGCGACCAATTCATATATCCTGCCTTCTTCCTTTGCCACCGACGACGCTAAGTACAATATTAATGTGCCCAATATCTCATACAGCCCTAGTGCTGAAAACTTATAAGAAGGGAACGGAGAGAGAGAGGGGTGGGGGGCGAGGGAATATGAGAGAGAATATGAGGAAGGGAAGGAATCGCCATCGTTAATATTAGCATTGCTGTTTTATTGTCATTATCATTATTATCATTAAGGCGCCTTTATTATCATTCTCAGTTATTATACGTTTAATATTATCATATTTATAATAATCATTGTTACTAGCATCATTATCTTTGATCAGGCAAAGGAAGCCGCGAACTGGATGGACTGTCTTTTCCTCTTTCTCTCTTACATTCTCTATCTCCCTCTGCCTGCGTGGCAGCCTCACTGCCTTTCTGCCTCTGCCTATCTCTCTCTCTCTCTCTCTCTCTCTCTCTCTCTCTGTGTGTGTGTGTGTGTGTGTGTGTGTGTGTGTGTGTGTGTGTGTGTGTGTGTGTGTGTGTGTGTGTGTGTGTGTGTGTGTGTTCCGACTTCCTCATTGCTTCTCTTTCTTATTTCATATATACCTATCCCTTCTCCTCATGCTGTCTCGTTTTCTCTCTCTTTTTTCTTATGACACTTATTCTCTTTCTATTTTCAGGTACGTCTGCGTATCTGAAAATAGAAAGGTAAGTAGGCAGTCAGAAAAAAAAAGAAACAAGCGGGTAGGAAAGCAAATAGACACAGATAAATACACACATAGACAGTGTGTACGCGTGCGTGTCCGAAATTGAGCTCGCATTGAAGACAGCCGTAGCGGACGGAAAAGCAATTTTCCCCAGTGATGATAACGTGTTACATCGATTATGATTATCAGCCGAAGGGAGGGGGAAAGCCCAGCTGGGGAGGGAGAGAGGAGAAAATGTTCCTCCCTTCTTAATCATAGGAATTAATTCACGAGTGACGTTATACAACACCGGGATTAGCAGAGATTTATTGGCGCAATCTCCTGCCTTGGGCTTCTGGTACGAGCCGCACTTTGGGAAAGGAGAATGACTTGAAATGGTTGCATTACCAGGCAGGTACGTGAGTGAATATTGACTTTTGTGGATGCTATATAGAGATGATTATCGCTTTTGTAGAGCTTGATGAATGATTACTGAATATCATAAAGATCTAATTATGGGATTTTGAGGGTAGATATAATTTTGATAGCATGATGCCTATTTTTATTAATCCTCTATTTCACTTATGAATATCATACGTTCGATCGATTACCTGCTTACTAGATAATTATTGATTTATGCCTCTGACTAGTTATGTATTTATTTATCTATGGTAGAAACACTATGCAAATTAGATTTACCTCTCTATTTGTTAATCTATCTAACAACTCGGAACCAGCACATTATGATTGCTTTAGATAGGTAAAATTTATCGGTTAATTATCTAGATCATTAGGTTTAGAACAGGGAACATGATTGGGGTAGAGATGTTTAATTGCTCATAAACTGTAATTGTTAATTTAAGGTGGTGACTAATTAGGGAATTATAAAGTGCTAGTAGGATTTAATGCAGATGAAGGATTATTTTCCACCATGCTATTCTCATGCTATTCATTTCGTTTCATTTGTTGTTATCATTCTGTTGCAGATAACAGCAACAGCAATAAAAGTTATGATAATGATAATAATAATTGGTAGTAATAATGAGGATGACTGACGATAATGATAATGATAATTACGAGTGATAATAATATTGATAAAGGTGATAATTCTAAGAACAATAATAATGATAATGTTTAGAGCAATGATAACAATAATAATGGTAATGATAATAATAGTAATAATGATAATTGTAATGATGATAATGATAATAGAGATGATGATAACAGGGATATCATAATGATACCAATAATAATGATGTTAATAATAATAATATTATTATCCCTCTCATGTTTTATATAAATAATAATGATGGTGTTAATAATAACCACAATAACATTGATTAGATAATCATGATATCAACAAAACAGCAATTTGAACAACAGAATCCATAAAAATGATTAAAATGACATATTGTTAAATTATTATTGTTATTATTACCATTATTATTATTATCATTGTCATTATCATCATTATTATTATTATTATTATTATTATTGTTATTATTATCACCATCATTATCATCTTCATCATCATCATCATCATCATCATCATCATCATCATCATCATCATCATCATCATTGTAATTATTATTATTATTGTTATTATTATTATTATTATTATTATTATTATTATTATTATTATTATTATTATTACCATCTCATTATCATCTTTAGTGTTATCATTAAAATGAATTTGGAAACTATGGTTTTAAGAATCATACGAGACTATCTTCATGGCAGGAAAACATCTAACAATGTAAAACAGCACACCACTTTGAGGAGTAACATAATGTCAAGATGAAACGTAGGAGAAAAATAGCGCATGAAGCAGAATTAAATGGTTCAGAGATAGTGCAATTCTCAAACAACAGTAGCTCAATGTTATGTTTATGATGCAATATTCTTGCTTTTTTTCTTAAACTATCTTTCTCCTTACATCCCCCTACTGTGTGTATGTGTGTGTGTGTGTGTGCGCGCGCGCGCGTGTGCGTGTATGTGTATGTGTATGTGTATGTGTATGTGTATGTATGTGTGTGTGTGTGTGTGTATGTGTATGTGTATGTGTATGTGTGTGTGTGTATGTGTATGTGTATGTGTATGTGTATGTGTATGTGTATGTGTGTGTGTGTGTGTGTATGTGTATGTGTATGTGTGTGTGTTTCTAGAGCAGTTCTAAAGTATATCCTGACAACTCAGAATTGTAAAAGCATATGAATTCGCACGTTATATATATAGATTTTGTTTTTATTTCTGCTGATTTTCCAGAAAAGGTCAGCACGCACGTACCATATTTTGTTATGCACTATAATCATCATTAAAGTAATGAAGGTTATGATAAAGTGATAGTTATGATAATAGTTATTAGAATTTATTAGTACTATTGATTTTTATCATAATTACATTTAATAATACTAAACTGTTAGTAACTGTGATAGAATTATCATTAAAATCGTTAGTGACATCGTTTTTCAATATCACCATTATCATAATTATTACCATCATTAGTATTTAATCATCATCATCGTTATTTTCATTGGTTTTATATTAATTATCATTAATATTATAATTATCATTAATAGTATTATTCTCATTATTGTTAGTATCTTTGTTATTATCATTATTGTTGCTATGTTTATAACAATAATGAAAATTATTATTATTATTATTATTATGATTATAAATTTCATTATCATCATCATACTCATCATTACTGTCATCATCGTCATTATTTCTATTATTTTCATAATTTTCATCATCATTATCATCGTATTATTATTGAAATGTGTGCTTGAGTGCATGTATGTGTGTGTGGGTTCATACACTCACATCGCCCGCACGCGCAGATGAGCACACACACGGATTTGTAAATATTGGGGGACTAACGTAAATATGGTAGTTGGATGAGTATATCGTAAACAGGATAGTGGGCTGGGAACCACCAACACTGATTACCTAACCAACTACTCCTCAGGAGAAGGATCATGAGTCAGCCACCCCAGTATAAAAGACACATGATGTCAACATTGTAATTATTGTTGTTATTATTATAATTATTATTATTATTTGCTATTATTATTGTCATTCTGATTATTATTATTATTATTGCTATTATTATTGTCATTCTGATTATTATTATTATTATTATTATTGCTATTATTATCATTGATATTATCATCTTCATTATGGTTGACATTATTATAATCATTGTTATTAGCAATGCCATTATTATCATCAATATTACTGTTGTTATGGTTACTATTATGATTCAATTGACTCACTTATCATTATCATTCTCTTTTTATCATCATCATTATTAATATTATTGCTAACTTATTATTATCATTACATTATTACTATTACACATTATCTCTATCAGTATGTCATTATCACAGTAACTATAATCATCAATATGATCCTTACTTTTATGCTGATCATGATCATAATTGTCATTATCATCATTTTCGATGCTGTTCTTACCATCATTATCGATACTGTTATTGCCATTATTACCTATATCATTATTGTTATCACCATTATTACTATTATTATCGTTACTATTACTATTATTATTATTATTAGCACTATTACTATTATTATCATCATTGTTATTATCGTTATCACCAATATAATCGTTGTCACCATTATTATTATCATTATCATCATACTTATCATTATTATCAGTGTCATTATCAACATAATTTTTTATATAATTGTTGTCATCATTATTGCTACCATCATCATTATTTATATTACCAATAGTATAATCATTAACGAAATAAAATATATTAGAATCTGCTTTTACACCTACAGTTATTTTTGCAACAGCTCTATGTATGATGTATCATCATCATTATTCTACTTTTATATTCATTGTTATTAATATTATTATTAACTTCATTGTTATTTATATTATTAACTTCATTGTTATTAATATTAGTAGTAGTATCACTACATTATTATTATTACTTATTATCTTTATCAATGTCATTATCACAATATCATTATTAATATGCTCATTATTGTTATGCTGATTATTATTGTCATTATTAATATTATCTTTATCTTTATTATGATCATTATTACTATTATTATCATTGCTATTACAACCATTATTATTATTATTATTGCTATTATTAACATCATTGTCATTCTTATTATTACCATTATCATCATTATCACCATCATTTTATCATTTATATTATCATTGTCAGTATCATACGTATCATTATTATCTGTATTATCAATATGATAACCATTAACGAAATAAAATATAATAAAATATTCAGGATAATTGTTTTTATTATATTATTATTACTATTACTATTAGAATCACTGTGATAAGAGTAATAACAGTTATCTCTTTTTTCTCATCTGTGTTGCAACATAAGTTGCATAGAGCAACCAAAATCTCTAATGCTACATGCTTTAGAAAAAAGGGAAACGAGAGAGAGAGAGAGAGAGAGAGAGAGAGAGAGAGAGAGAGAGAGAGAGAGAGAGAGAGAGAGAGAGAGAGAGAGAGATCTACGATAACGGTGTGAGTCCGCGTGGTGTCTATTTAACGTCTCACAGTAATAGGAAATAGAAGTATTAGGACAGGTAATAAGAATATCAGGGACTTTTCGCTGTTAGAGTTCAAATGAATCAAAACTTGCCTCTTCACTACGAACGCCTTGTTGTAATGAAGTGAGTTACATGTTCCAGTGAACTATGCAAGCGGGAGTAACAGACAAGGTAGGCAGCGACACGCGCACAAAGGCCTGTTTGTGAGATTCTGCTGATCTTAGAATGGCTAAGTTGTTTTCCACTCGGCGCGACCTTAAGATCATGCTCGATGATAACCAGGCAGTGTGTGATAATTCGTCTGGTAAAGCTGTCGGCATAAAATATACGGTGAGGATCAGAAATTGGTTGAGTATTTGGCCTTCGAGATTGTCAACATGAACGTGATCGGTGACAGGTAAGTAAGTTACACACACACACATATAAACATATATATTTTGTGTGTGTGCGTGTGTGTGTGGATGATGATATAATGATGGTATATATATGCATATATATATATATATATATATATATATATATAAATATATATATAAATATATATATATATATATATACATATATATATATATATATATATATATATATATATATATATATATATATACAATGGTGGTATTTATGAATAGAAAGAAGGGCAAACTTACAGACAAACTAACACACAAAATAGAAAAATAGACAAACAGATTGGTAGAGCGATCCATCATATAGTCTAGCAGGATCATAAGGAAAGATCAGGGGCTCTATAGGCAGGCCGAGATCTACAGTAATTATGATGAACAGCTCGACAAGGGCGGTGATGGACGGGCGGAGGGGGAATAGTCGACACCCGCGGGCGCCGCAAGTGAAATTGGGTCGGGAGAAGCGGAGGTGGGGGGGGGGGGGGAGGTGAAGCGAGGTTGATAGGTAAAGAAAATAGAAGTCGGAGGAGGATGGAGGATGGCTGTGTGTGTGTGTGTGTAAAGTGACGGACAGTTGTGCCGACGACTTGAAATGTGAGAAAATCATTATAAGTCATTATAATAATAATCTTAATAATAATGATAAAAATGATAATAATAATCTTTATTATTAAAGTAATTATAATAATAATAATAATAATAATAAAAATTATTATCATTATTATTAATATTGTTATTATTATTATTTCATTATTATTATTATTATTATTATTAACAATATCATTATCATTATCATTATCATTATTATTATTATTATTATTATTATCGTCATTATCATTATCTTTCCTACTACTGAAGGTCCACAAAAATACAAATGAACGGAAATATAAAAAATGAGGATAAATTCAGTCCCCCCTTACCCTTACGATGGACAAGCATCGAGCCTATTTATACCAAAGATTAGATCGGATATATCATACTTATGCTTAAGCACAGGATTTCGGTACTTGACGTGGTGGAAAATTTCTGGTGCATGAGATGAATATCTAAACAGAAATGGGAAAAGAAATTAGATGAACTTTATGAAGCTTAGAGAAAGAGGGATAAAGAGAGAAGGATTGATGGATAGATAGATAGAGAGAGAGACGAAGGGAGAGAGGGAGGGGAAAAAAAGAGAGGAAACGAAGGAAAAGAGTGAGAGA
>NC_061821.1:31239413-31241913 GCF_019202785.1 Penaeus chinensis | reverse complement strand
AAACAATACCTGAAAACAGTTGCGGTAAGAAAGGCCTCAACCTTCCATTACTACATCAGCTTCCTACAAATAAGCGCAATTTCTGTAATTATACTTAGATTAGGCGCCACCAAAATATGGATTAACACAGAGACATAATATTTCACAGTTAATCTTCCTTCTAACTCTGTGAACTCGGTGGGTTAAGCGTCGCTGTGAGCTTTCATGAAAAATAATTAAAGAACACGATTACTCTTTATTAAGCAACGATTTGCCAGGTTCCCAGTTGACACAACACGACTCGCTTACATAACTTTTCAGAAAATCATTGAAACCTTAAACTTCAGCATTCATTGGAAAAAGATTTTCCAATGAATGTCGAATGAAAATTGAGATTGGTGACTTTAAACGATAACAGCAAATCAAGAATGAATAACTGAATTACTAATGAATAACTTCACAAAAGACAAGCAATCCCAACTGCAACGAGTCCCGTTCGAGTGGGTCTGGAGGTGACGCCAAGCGAATGTTATTGTCAGTGAAGGAATCCTTGGATTAGGATATCGGTGGGAAGCCATGTGTCGCCGCCGCCAAACGCGAACCGGGTTCGAGGTCCTAATCCCGACCTATCACCCACGCGGCCTGCAATCCGGGAACATGAACAGATTAATTCATTGCAAGTCCAACATCTCATGCAATGAGCGGCATGCCAGATTGGCTGGTGAGGAGAGGGGCGCTGGCTTCGGAATGCGCTAATTGAAAGACAAGCCAATATGAATATATATACTGTATGATGTGAGTGTGTGTGTGGGTGTTTGTTTGTGTGTGCATGTTTCTTGCCGTAAGTGTATGTGTATCTGTTTGTTTGTTTCAATGTATGTGCTTTTGCTTATGTGTATGTGTCTGTAACTCATATTTTATTCACAGTAATGCATTTCCACTTATATTCATAGCCAAATAATCATATCCTTCCACAAGAGACATACCTCAAACTCTTAAAAAGTACTTGGAAAAGCAGATGAAATGGAGACGGAGAGAGGGAGAAGGGAAAATGAAGAAGAGCTGTCAGCGGGAAAGGGGCGAGGCGAAGGGGAAGGCAGAGAGGGGAGAGGAAACAGCAAGCCTCATCAATCAACATCACCATCACCGTGTAAACATCATCATCCTATAGTGATGGACGTGCTTTCCGGTCCGATAGTGGGTCAGATTTTTATAGCCTTTTTTCTCCAATATGTCTTGTCATTTCGATGAATATTTTAAATTCAAAACCGGTCTCTTTCTTTTGAACGCAGAATTTCGGGAGTGTTTGTGATTCAGGGGAGAGGGGTTTGAATGCATAGGTGTGTGTATGTGGGTGAGTGTGTGTTACATAATACATATATCTATCTATCTATATATCTATCTATCTATCTATCTTTATCTCTCTCTCGCTCTCTCTCTCTCTCTCTCTCTCTCTCTCTCTCTCTCTCTCTCTCTCTCTCTCTCTCTCTCTCTCTCTCTCTATATATATATATATATATATTCATATATATATATATATATATATATATATATATATATATATATATATATATATGTATATATGTATATATATGTATATATTTATATATATATATTCATATATATAAATTCATATATATATATATATATGTATATTTGTATATATATGTATATATTTATATATATATATATTCATATATATAAATTCATATATATATATATATATATATATATATAATGCCTTTGCTAAGCTGATTTACAGCTTAGCAAAAGCTGCTGAGTTGTATTTCTGTTGATATTGTGTGATGGACATATTCCTGGACAAACATAAAAAACAAAACAAAAAAAAACTATTAATTTACACACATGTATAAAAAATGGCGAAAGGCTTAATCGTTAACAATAGTCATTTACTTCTGTAAATAAAGTGTTTGTTATTATATAGCCTAAATGTGGCTAATGTAGAGCAACCTTTGTTATTCTGATTTATATAGAAAGCAATATTTTATAAATATATCTTCCTTTTCTCTGTCTGTTCAGGTTTGTGTAAGATATCATGAAAGAAAAATATGACATATTGCATTGTCTATTAGTTGGTTTATATGTCCTCATCATCACTATCAATATCATCATTTTAAATGATAAGATGCTATTTTTTTTATACCAAAATGTGTTTATCCTGTATACTTTTCGTGTGTATATTAAGATTCACAATTACTCTTTTCAATTCACATAATCCCAAAGCTGTTCTGTATACAATAAAAATAAATTAATAAATAAATAACAAAAACTTAAGAAAACATAACAGTTGACTAACTCATGGACTTGCTGATGTTTATCTGATTTATTATTTTAGTTGGTGTATTTCGTTTTTCATACCACACACGTATAACACTACAGCACAAATCTAATGTCATATATAAACTCTGCTTATTTTGGTTGTGTAATACGTATATCATTTTAATTTACAGCATTACTTCATTATCAGGTCATTTTTGTTTTATATAAACAACTACCCGAA
>NC_061821.1:31226913-31229413 GCF_019202785.1 Penaeus chinensis | reverse complement strand
CCTTTGGAGAGCGCCTTGGCTGTCTGTAAAGACAGCCAGGTGTCGCTGCTGCTCACTACCTTTCTTAATGGCATGATGTATAGCTACTGCCTCGGCATCAGTTGTGCTTGTCCAGTTGGAAATGCACACACTTTCTTCAAGATTTATATCAGGAATTAGCACACCAATCCCTGTTGATCCATGAGGATCAGTGGAGGCATCACAGTAGATTGCAAGTGGGGGCGTACCATGAGAGGGATGTAGAATGCCATCTATATATTTCAAGTAGTGAGCTTATAGTTCCATTTTTGAAGCCAAAGATTTAGACCCTATTAATTTATCAATATAAGCATGTACATGAGTTCTGTGCCAAGGAGCAGCAATTACTGTATCTGGAATATTAATAGCTTCGTTGTTCCATACATTGAAGAACATGATAGTATGAGCAGTTTTAGATTTCCATTCTAAGTTGGACTGTATGAGATTGGAGTATCGAGGTCGGGCAAACCTAACTCTATAATTTATCTCATTTGATAGGCTATTGGAGATTTGTGGTCTAGGCTGAAGCTGCAGGAGTCTGATGCCAAGTATGGTGTTAACTTGGATGACACGACTGTGAATGGAAGGGAGGTCTAACTCTTTCCTCATGACGAGAACTTTAGCAGTCATTTGGCATCCAAGTATAATTCTCATGGCTTTGTTCTGTAAAACTTCAAGGGGTTTGAGGGCACTCGGTGGCAGCATACTAAGAACTGGGCATGCATAGTCTATCATGGACCTGACAAGGGAGATATACATCAACCTTAGGACTCTCAGGGAGGCACCTACATATCTGTTACTTATGTATTGCAATGGTCTTAAACGCTCAAGGCATCGTTCCTTGATGTTTTGAACAATATCCTTGGTAAAACGTGAATTGTGGGACATAAGGTGGGGAGCAGTCACCATAACACCAAGATATTTGTAGGTGTCAGTTCTTGCAATAGTTTGTCCACCTAACTTTGGAATGTAAGGCAGTTTACGAGATCTGGAAATATGCTTAGTTTTGATCGGGTTGATTATGAGACCAAGGGAGGCACACTTTTTGTTGAACCTCTGTAAAACATATTCCCCCATATCAAATACCTGAATAAGAATGTCATCAGCATAGGATGTGATGCTGCATAGGTCTCCTAATTCATCGTTGAGCTTGCAAAGAGAGTGCATAAGTATATTAAACAGTATAGGGGACAATACTCCCCCTTGTGGAGTGCCTAATTCCAATTCGCCATTAGCACTATAGTTGCCTTGATACCACACTTTTGCTCTTCTCAAATATAGATAATCCTTTATCCATAACAGAAGCTTGCCCTTAACTCCTAAAAGAGTTAGTTCATGGAGGATTGCAGTAGGGGAGGCTCTGTCGAATGCTCCCTTAAAATCTATGAAGTAAGAAGACTGTGCATTACGTCCATTTAGGTACTGTGCTAGACACATTTGTGTTCCTCTCCCTTTTTGAAAGCCAAAGACAGATGGGTGGATCAGGTCTTTGATCTGGTGGAGTAAATGAGTAGGGATAATTCTTTCACAGGTTTTAGACAGGCAGGACGTCAGAGAAATCGGCCTATATTCATCTGGCCGTCCTGGTTTTGGAATGGGAATGATGGTTGCCTGTTTCCAAGTGGTAGGCAAGATGCCTGCCATGTAGGTTAAGTTGAAGAGATCAAGAAGAGGATTTCTTCCCTTAACCTGTACCTTTGCAAGAAGTCGGATGATGTCGTAAGTGATTCCATCATCCCCAGGTGCAGTGGATTTGCTGGTCTTAATGGCTGCAAGGAGTTCCCCCCTTGAAAATGGTGCATCAGCCTCATCTAAGAGGTGGCACTGATAGTCAATTTCGTTTTTATGGCCTAATTTAAGGAAGCACCTGCGTATGGATAACGGAAGACTATCAAGAGAAGAATCCTCACACCATTTATTGAGGAGAGATGAGGCTACCCTTTCTGGATGTGGGTGGTGTGTTATACTGCATGTATTGCCTTTAATCTTGCTGATTTCCTTCCATACATTACTCATGGTTGTCATGGAGTCAATTGATTCTGCCCAGGCATAAAATTTTTCCTCCCGTTTCCGTGTCATTATCTCATTGATCTTTTTACTAAAAAACACAAGATCCCTAACTAAGTAAGAGTTTTTCCCCAAGTGTCGTAGCAGACTTACTGTAGATCGTATGAGCCTCCTAAGCAGTTTTATCTCAGGGTCTTTGTTCAGTTGTTGTGCATGTCTACCTCTGGAGGATAAAGATCTGTGCTTGGCAGGGCTTTTGGGCTGTATTTGACTAATGATATTGCCAAATTGCTGACAGAGAGTTTCATTAAAGTGATCCAGGCTGGTAGGAGTAAAGTCTTCATACCAGCAGACAATTCTTTCAATGAATTCATCATGATATTTAGCAGCAAGGTGGTATCTAAGGCGCGGCTGGGATGGGGTTCTTTTGCAAAAAGGGTGGGTTATACCTAATGCCCAGTGATCACTAACTAAG
>NC_061821.1:31184413-31191913 GCF_019202785.1 Penaeus chinensis | reverse complement strand
GGTGATTTATATTACTTATATTATATTTTTTATAGGATTTGTTGTTGTTTGTTGTTATTGATAGCAGTATTAGAGATAGTATTTTCACTACCATTAATAATAATGTCCTCCTCCTCGTAATCATTATTATTATTAATATTGCTGTTGTTATTAGTATTAGCATTACTATTTCCATTAGCATTTTTATATTAGTAACATTATTGTCATTATTATTATTAATAGTGTTGATGTTATTATTATTATTAATAGTGATGTTATTATTATTATTATTAATAGTGTTGATGTTATTATTATTATTATTAATAGTGTTGATATTATTATTATTATTATTATTATTTCAGCCGCTATCATTATTACTCCTGTTATCATTATCATCAGTGGTGTCGTATAACAAAGAGGAGTAGTGCGGTAAGCATGGCAAAAGTGCTTTATAGTAAGTCACTCATCTTATGATTTTGTAAATGTTTATTTAGAAGTTACGTATCATACCTTATGTCATTCATCACTTCATAACTTAAAATTTATCTTCATTCGCTTTTGCTCATAGTCTTTAGTTTCTTTATTTATAATGACTTTGTATTTCAAAGTCATTAGTATTAGCTTTATTATTATCAACCAGATATATGCACTTTTCATATCAGCATTATTCTCTAGGTGGCTCCTGGTTACAATTAATTATACTGTATGGTTGTAAAAGAAAAACAATTCACGGTACGTGGTGTATTTTACAAGAACAACAAAAACACTCGTAACCTCAAATCCGAAAATATATCTTGGCGATTTCCCAATATGCTTACAATAATTGTCGCCGGACAGTACAGGACTGGAAAAAAAACGTAAAAGTAGCTGTGATTGCCTTGCCGCTCTCTCTCTGTCTTGGCAGAACGAGGGGCATATATACGGCCAATACCCGCCACTTCCAAGACAGTGCGGGCTCGTTTGCATATGCATCTTAACTGGTGTTACGGCGCTGCGCCCTAAGCGTCAGCTCACCAGGCGAAACCTAGCGAGTCTACCTCCAGAATTCTATCCACGGGAGGCGGCCCATCAGTCCTTGGGATGTTCTGGCAGCCCTCAGCGCAGGTTCATGGGTTTCTGAAGTTCTGAGGCTGGACGTCTTGACACCTTGAATTTTATCATAAGTCCGCCGCAATACATGGGATCCAACATTAATTTTATATGCACAAACTTTTCTATTGTAATATTTTGCATTTTCTTCTCGCGTCTTACGGGGTGTTTTAATTGCTAATTCTCGAACCTTGAGAAGCCAGATCGGTACTTATACCATCTTCATTCACGGTACCACGGTTTGTAGCGCCCAATTGGATAAAAGCATAATGACCCATAATCAGGAACAGAAGTTGTTTATTAATTAATCTGTGAAATGTAGTGTTAAGGGCATACCGCACTTGGGGACTGTAGGTATTGCATCTTTTACGCATCTATTGCTTCTTTCGACCAAGCCGTTCGCCTGAGGATAATATGGCGTTGTATAATGCATTTTAATACTCAATATGTTACAAAATTCAGAGAATAATCTGTTCTTGAACTCTGAACCACTGTTCATAGTCAACATTCTAGGAACTCCAAAGACTGTAAAATAGTGTTCCACAAAGGCATCAGCTATTGTATAGGCACTCTTTATTTGGAAGAGGAATAAATTGCAAATATCTGCTCATGTGTTCTATTAAAAAGAGAGAAGGTAACGGTCTCCACAACATGAGCTGTGGAGATCCATTAGATATGCCTGTATTCAGGACTAAGAAGTGACAGTAGGTATTTGTTGAAGTTGAACGTTTAGCTTTACAGTTCCTCTTCTCCTTTGACATGGAAGATAGGCATTGACATATTCCTTAGTCGCTGAAAGCATGTTCTGGAAATAATAATGCTAATTTAGTTTATGGTACGTCCCGACAATACTAGAGTGGGTTGCTATAGTAGAAGCATGAGCAATACTTATAGCTTCCTTCTGTAGAGCCATAGGTATAACCAGCCTATGAATAATTCTATTAGAACATACCTTTATATGATGTAACACCATCTTTGATTTCAAACTCATCTAAGAATGTCGGGAGAAGTTTATGTGGCAGTGCAGAGCCTTCCAGGAAAGGTATAACTTCGTGCCATACTGGGTCTTTAAGTCATGCCTCTTATAAAACAATTAGTTAAGCTATGGCAAGGTCAGTAGATACAATATCGTCTTACAAGATCAGGAACATGGTGAGTAGATCCCTTTCTATAAACAATGCGGTAGGAGTATACCATCAGCTCATGGGACTAGCGAGACATACGTGGAGACTTGGTCCTCCAGGTGAAAATATAGGTGAAAATATAATGGTCTTTGCTCAGTTATAATGGTAAAGGATATGAATCAAAGTGTCACACAATCTCTATTATCGTAAGAGCTTCGCTAAAGCGAATTTCTAGTCCTCTCAACTTGCGCGAGTAATATGCAACAGCACAGAGATTACCTTCAGTGTTTACTTGCATCAAATAAGAGCCTATACCCACTCGTGGAGAATCTGTGTGGAGTTCAAAAGGGGTAAAGAAAACATGTCTTTGCAATACTTGGGCGGTAGTTAAGAGATGTTGAAGCTGATTATGAACTGCATCATGTTCTATTCCATATGAATGTCTGGCCTTTTCTAGTGAGAGAGTTTAATGGAGCTGCCATAGTAGCAAAGTTTGGAATTTGACGACAAAAGAAGCCAACATCCCCAAAATCTGCGAACCCCGGTTACGTCTGCGTGTGGAGGAAGTCCATTAATGGACTGAACTTTATCTGGGTAAGGAGATATACCATTCACAGAAATCCTGAGACTGAGAAACTTAATATCTGAGCCGCAATGCTTCATTTGTTCAAGTTCAGTTTTAGACCTGCTTTGTACATTAAGGTAAGCACTTCAACAAAATATGGTAGAGTATGTTTTCCCAGCACAGAAGATAAGACTATGTTGATGATTGTTTGGAAGGTGGCAGGGGCTGTCTTAAAATCAAATGGCATTCGTCTGAACTGCCATAATCTGGACCCATCTAAAAAGGCTGTTTTCTCAAGGTCTTCTGGAGCAACTGTTATACTTCAATAAGCAGCTCTAAAATACTGAAATAGGTGTTATCACGAAGGTCATCTAGAATTTCATCAATTCTTGGTAATGGAGAGAAATCACTTACTGTTTAGGATTCAGATTACGATAATCTACGCAGAGATGTAGATTATCATCTCGTTTCCTTATTAGCACAACTGGCGATGCCCATGGAGAACATGATGGACTTTGGCACCTAGCATTTCTTGACATGCCTTCTTGATTACCTCCTTTGCAGAATATGGCAATCTCCAGTATCTGGTGAGAATGGGTGTATTGTCTATTGTGATGATTTTATGTAGTACACCGGAAATAGTTCCAATTGTTGACATTTCACCAAAAAACAAATCTTGATATTTACGCAAGATATCTTTCAAATTTTTATGTGATTTAGGAGCAAATGTTTGTTTTCTTTCATCCATAGAGAAATCTGTTTTATCTGACCCAAAAATAGCCAAAACAGAAAGCTCATCTGAGACTGCTTCAACTTCTGCCAAGCCTGTGCCCGTACGCAACTTTACTGCATGAGCAGAGTCATTGACAATCCATATATCAATTTTTCTATCTCTATTCTTAACTATGTTTCATGGAATCATTATAGATGTCATCAAACTTAAAACGAAAAGGTCACTTACTTTTTTTCAGGAGAGAAGAGCATGCTGTGGTCTTTATACCTTATGTACTGTACAGATGGGCATAAGAAGGAGATTGGCAATATTCTGAAGAGAGATGGCAGAAACAGGTTTGGACGAGTTAGCACGAGGCATTATCAATATATTTTAGAGGTCATCTGACATCCTGCAGTATTAGATAAGATCTGCAAGGTGAACATATATGCACTATTTTGAATTTCATTTTCTCAAGCATTGTTGTTACCCAAGAGTATATCAGCAGGAAACTTTAGATAATTTGTTATCACAAATCGGTGTTTGCAACTCATTCCTGTAAACTGAATATCGATGTCAACTTAAATTAATGTTTGTTATATAGATCCAGAGACGTCTGTAAAGGAATTTACACAGGGCCGTGTTCTGCTCGATACATTTTCCAGAGAAACTGACGAGCCCGTGTCTATGAAAATGAAAGCTTCCTTCTGAACCGATCATAAATTAGCTGAATAAGTGGTCGTCCTGTAGGCGTATCAGAAACAGACATACCAGATGCGGAAGAATTAAATGATGAACAATTAGATGTATCACATTTATGAAAAAAAAAAAAAAAAGAAATTAGCTGGAACTGCTTCAACTGCAGACTTATGCATGTTAATGGCATCCCGAGGCAATGCCTGCGGCTTCCACAGATGGGGTTATCGATGAAGCCTGGTCTGCTGAAAAGGGACATGATCGACGTTGATGCCTAGGGTTACCGTAAGACCAGCACACGTTACCGGAAGGTTTAGCTCAACGGGAAGCAGTAAATTTCATCTTTGTCACTGGTAACCGCAACCGGTAACGAGCGAGAATTCTGTTTACGTGCAGATATACAAATTTTAGATGCTGTATCTACCAATTCGTAAACAGGAGCATCTGACTTTATTACCCCGCGTAATCGAATATGAAACGCCCGTAAGAGGATTCTCGTAATCAACTCTTTAGCATTACCACCTGCTATTGGATAATTTCATAAATCTTGGTAAATGTGACTTTTAATTTCGATATACAAATCTTGTGGAGATTGTTGAGAAGCTAATACAATTAAATTCATGAAACGGAAAAAGTCTACTGAAGTGCTTGTACAACGGAATTTCTTTCTATCCAAGTTTTTAAATTTTTGCCCAATAGTTACACTTTCAAATAAGGGTGAATTAATCATTAGCTCAGCAGCTCCCTTGCGATGTAACCTTGCCGTGTTTATTAATGTTACATCACATTTCTCTAAAGTTGCTTTTGTTCATTTGTTCATCACATCTTCGTATTTCTCATCGCTCGTGTCTAATGACATAATTCCTATTGCGAGTTTGTCGATCCAAGGTAAATGGAAAAGAACGGAAGATATATAAAACAACTTTCAATGAAGAAAAATAAAACATTAGTTATATGCTAGTTGAAGCAAAGAATTAGCAATACCGAAACCTTTAGAATCAACCTAATATATAAAGCGAGTCAACAACAACCATGAGTACACTAATTAATATCAGAATACAACATCAAAATTCAAGTATTGAACGAAAAATAGAAATGACCAACTTAATTATAATAAATCAACACATACGAGAAATTACACAAAGGTATTTCAGCTTATAAGAATTTCATGAAAAAAAATCTATAACAGATATAGAAATTCATTTGTATTATGTGAATTAAGCAAAGTATAAATCATACTAGAGCCAAGATAAGTGATTGTAACCTTTATCTTACCGCCGTAACACCAGAATTGTCGTATATCAAAAGAGAAGTAGTGAAGTAGGCCCGGCAAAAGTTCTTTATAGTAAGATACTCATCTTATGCTCTGTCTGGGAAAACCGAGGGGTGTATATACGGGGAATACCCGCCACTTCCAACACAGTGCGAGCTCGTTTTCATATGTTAATTGTTGTTCAGCGTCTTAACTGGTGTTACGGCGCTTTGCCCGTTCCCGCGTTCACTACAGTGGCGAATCCAGAGGAAGAGGAAGGTGACCAATGTGTGATAAATTGCATCATCACCGTCATCGTTATCGTTATTGTTAGTTTTATTGTTATTCTTATTTTAACTATTTTCATTATAATTCTTGCTATTATTATCATCTGTTGCGGATCCAGGGGAAGAGGAACGCGGCCATTGCGTGATAAATTGCGTTGTCATTAAATTTAATTTACGTAGTTACGTTTGTACTAGAAATAATTTTAATATGTCTGCTGAAATTGTGGGTACATATAATTTTCAATTTTTTTTCTCGTGTATTTGTAGATATGTACCTATATTCCATGCTGAAAACATGAATAACATTATCAAAAACAGTGTAATTATCATTATCATTTCTCATAATTGTCACAACAGTGTTAATGATAATAATGATAATGGTGATGATGATGATGATGATGATGATGATGATGATGATGATGATGATGATGATGATGATGATGATGATGATGAGGAGGAGGAGGAGGAGGAAAAGGAGGAAAAGTAGGAGAAGAAGGAGGAGGAGGATAATCAAATGATAATAAATTCATTATAATATAATAATAATAGTTATAATAAAGTAGGTATGATGATGAAATCATAAAAAAGTATTGATATTTTTCTTCTTCACTATGGTTATTGTCATCAATCATTATTATGATAATCATTATTAATGATGATGATGATGATGGGGATGATGATGGTGATTGTGATGGTAGTGGTGGTGGTGGTGGTGGTGGTGGTGATGATAGAAGTACTTTAAGTTAACTTATTTTCATACTTTTATGCTTTGTTATATTTAGAATGCTTTGCTTTTTATGGGTGTAATTTCGTTTGTAGGGTACGTAATTGATTATTTGCATCAGTTTGATCAATTTACGTGTTACCTTCACGTATTCCAGTTAAACGATGCTGTTAAAAAAAAAAGAAAAAAAAATCTTATGTAAATTATGATAACAATTATGATGAACCAGTGTCTAAGTATTGGCTTTGTTTATAACTGTGGTGTTATGTTGAAAAAAGTTGTCTGATACTCTGCTTGTCTATAACCTTTGGGTTTGTACTGCGAAACCCACCTTTTCCTCTGGTGGTTATTAATTATATGACAAGTCTTGATTGGGCTACACAACCAAAGGGAATTTGTTATTTAAACAGGACTGTTTTATTTACAACAGATATTTGATTCGTTATGCTTAATAATTTTAGGGTTTCAGTTCAGCATTGGCCTTTTATGTTGAGTTTTGTTCTTTATGTTCCTTTAAATATTGAGCCTTTTGCTGTTGCTTCAAGTATTGCCCTTTCTTGCTCATTTTGTTATTGTCTTTCTATGGTAATGTTTAGTGTTAATATTTTTATGTTCAGTTTTATTATTTCTCAAATGTGTTTTATCATTGCTATCTCATGTTCAGCTTTACTTTTTTCGGAAGATTAACTTGCTTTTATCTCAAGTGTTGTGTTCTTTTCTTTGATGCTTAAATTGTTTCAATTTTGTATGACTTTTTTACTGAATATATGTAATTTTATATATTTTTCCAACCTCTGTGAGCCATATTGGTCATAAGGAATAAGAACAAATACACCGTAGATATTAGTGAAATAGATTAATGAATAAATAATATTTTGTCAGCCTCCTCGAGCCTGTGTTCTGTGTTTCGACATCAGACTGTACTGGATGTTCTATATCCTGGGTCAGATTTGATTATGTGAAGGGATTAAATTATGGATTATTTTTTTTTATTACTCACAAGTGCGAGGCAGACTCTTCATGAATTTCTTAGAATTTGAAAAATAATATCAGTTATTAAATCTGATATTTC
>NC_061821.1:31174413-31176913 GCF_019202785.1 Penaeus chinensis | reverse complement strand
TTATTATTATTATTATTATTATTATTATTGTTGTTGTTGTTGTTGTTATTTTTATTATTATTATTATTATTATTATCATTATTATTATCATTATTACTATTATTGGTACTATTATTATTATTATCATTATTATTACTATTATTATTATTATTATTATTATTATTATTATTATTATTATTATTATTATTTTTATTATCATTATAATTATTATAGTTATTATTAGTGTTACAAATCCTATTATTATTATTATTATTATTATTATTATTATTATTATTATTATTATTATTATTATTATTATATAATGATAATAATGATAATGATAATAATAATAATGATAAAGATAATAATGTTAATAATAGTAATGATAATAATAATAATAATAATAATAGTAATAATAATAATAATAATAATAATAATAATAATTATTAATATTAATATTACTATTATTATTATTATTATTATTATTATTATTATTATTATTATCATTATTATTATTTCTATCATCATTATCATTATCATTACTATTTTTGCTATTACTATTATTATCATTATCAATGTTATTGCCATCATCTTCATTGGCATTATTATTATTATTTTTGTTATAATTATTATTATTAAAATTATTAGTATGCTCTTAATTATTAGAATATTATAATTATTATTAGTATCATACATTTTATTATTGTTAATGCTATTATCATTATGAAACATCATCATAACAACAATAATGATAATAATGATAAGATTAGTAATAATATTAATGATGATTGTAATAAAAATGATAATGATAATAACATTAACAATAACGATAATGATAATATAATGATATTATTAATAATAAGGAAAATAATAATAGTCACTATTATTGTTTTATTATTTTCATTATCATTATCATTATATGCATAACAGTTATCATTGTTATTATTATTATTATTATCGTGTTTATCATGATTATCATTATCTCTGTCACTATTATTCCCATAATCATTATTACTATTGTTTTTATTATCATTATTATAATAATTATTATTATGAAATTACTTTTACTGTTATTGTCATTTATATTATTATTATTATTATCATTATTATTATTATTGTTATTATTATTATTATTATTATTATTATTATTATTATTATTATTATTATTATTGCTATTATTACCATCATTATTATTGTAATTATCATTATTATTATTATAATTCTCATAATTTCTATGATTATTACTGTTATTGTGTATTCTTTATTATATCATCATCTCCATTTTTAATTGAAGAAGCGGTAGTGTTATCATTATTATCATTTTTATTATTTATATTATCATGATAATCACCACTATTATAGCATTTATTATAACTATCATCAACATCATCGTTTGTATTAAATCCTTTTTAAGAAAACATTTATCATTATGCATTTATTCCTTTTTATTTCTTTCAAGGCAAGTGTGGGATGTATGTGCAGCTTTATTGAAGACTTTTACCAAGAAAAATGTAGTTTATAGATTTATAGATTTATATCTGCATTTCTATCTGTATGTTAATTCATCTGTCTATCTATCCATGTCTCTAGCTATTGGTCTGTTCATCTGTCCATCTGTTGCAAGAGGCTGCTCAGTCGCAGCTGGCGTGATTCGAAATTCCTGTTCTATTCTACGGACAATTTCATCATGTTTCAGTTATGTGACAAACAAAGTGTGGACATAGATCTTGGGATACCTCTTTCTAGGATTTTCTACATCATTAAAGCTTCCTTCAGAGAGGACTTGACTGAGTTGATTAATTCTCAACGCCCTGAAAGCTGTAGCATAAAGCACTATGACCGGTTTAGGCAAGATTCCTTCATCTATGGTTTATATAAAACAAGAACAAGACAGTGTGATGTTGTGACTGCAAGAATTAGGCTTGGATATAGATTGTATTGGCAAGTCAGTACAGTTTGTAATGTCGGAGAAACTAAGTGTAAACTGTGTAATGAAGAATTTAAGCGAACACTTGTACATTATATCTCAGAGTGCCATGTGATACAGCCTTTCAGGCCACCTAGCATGAGGTACGGAGAACTATGTAACTACTTCATATAATCTGATGCCCTAAAAGATATACTTATGTTGTCTCCTAAATTTCGAATGTAGTATCACATAACCGAATATAAAATGTATTAATGCTTTCCCACGCCCAAGCTATATGCCGGCGTGGCAGATAAGTGGATAAAGGACTGTGCAATTGTTCCTTTCCTTAAACTGATAAAGTACTCATAGCAATGTTATAGACTAAAATTAAAATGTAACACTGTGTAATGTTATGACCATGCATTAAATGTACCACAGCTTGCCCACGCCTGTGCAGTTAGCCAGGGTGGTAAATAAAGGACTAAACTAAACTAAACTGTTCCGAGCAATGAACAGCTGATTTGCTTGTATATGTTGTTATGTTGTTGGTTTGTCTTTAAAACGCATGTTCATAACTATCGTCTTTAATATAATATCAATATCACTAGTAAT
>NC_061821.1:31134413-31136913 GCF_019202785.1 Penaeus chinensis | reverse complement strand
ATTGGAAAAGGGAGAGCCTCAGCCGGCAGCTGTGAAAATGATATAATTTGAGAAGAATACATGAGAGAATTGGAATGAGAAGGGGAGAGGAGGAGGGGGGGTTGAAGAAGGGACGAAGAGAAGCAGGAAGAGACAAAAAGACAGATAAAGTGAGAAAGAGAAATAGACAGATAGATAAAAAGATAGATAGAGAGAGAGACAGACAGACAGACAGACAGACAGACAGACGGAGGCAGATAACCATGGAGAAAAGAGAGAGTGAGGGAGTGAGACAAGGAATCAATAATAAACAAGAGAAAGAAACAACGGGTGGTAATAAGATCGAAAAAGTGAGGGGGAGGAAAATGAGGCAGAAAGAGAGAGTGAGGAAATGGGGAAGCAGGGATGGGAAGAAAAGAAATACCATTATTTATATGTAATCATCAGTATTACTGATGCCCTTGGTACCATTATCATTATTCATATTGCATTTATTGACACAGCTATCAAAATTATTATTAGCCATGGTACTCCCACGTAGAATCACTGTGGGTTATTACAATATCTAGTATCAATATCTTATCCCGACATTATCATCATTCTTATTCTTTCCCTTTTCAGTATCGTTACAGATAAATAATAATTTACAGTGTCAGAAGCGAAAGCGAAAGCTCAATTGAGACTGGACGAGATCTAGCAAGGCCAGGCGAGAGAGAACGAGATCGAGCGAGAGAAAACGGGATCGAGCGAGATTCGGCAAGATGCAGGGAGCTTGAGAGATAGAGAAAGATCGAGACCAAGCGAAAGAGAACAAGATCAAGTGATAGAAAACGAGATCAAATTATAAAAAACTAGGTCGAAAAAGAACGACACAGAACAATGGAAAACAATATCAAACGAGAGAACAACGCGCTCGAACAATACCGAGCGAAACGGAGCAAGCGAACGATCGAGGCCGAGCAACTGAAGAACTATACCGAGTTTCGAGAAAACGAGATCTACCGAGTCTGTACGAGAAAGAACGAGATCGAGTGAGATCGAACGAGATTGGGTTGAAGTGGAACGGAATGAGACAGACCGATTGAGAAAGAAAGAAACAGACCGAGGAAAACAGAAATCAAGCGTGAGTAGCCGATACAAGGGTCGAGTAAAAGCTCAGAGACGCGATAGGAAAAGCCACCCCTCTCTCACCTCCCCCCCCCCCTTTCCCGACCCCTCCCACCGTGGGCCATGGGCTCAAGGGGAAGCAATTGGTAAGGGGAGAATGCTCTGACAAAGAAGGGGAAAGCGTGCAGATAACTCATTAAAGCTAAAAATAATCAGTAATACTGATCGGCAGCTAGCATTAACCGAGCTAAATACTCGATAATTATCAATGATCACCTTGAGATATTGGTCTTATATACTTGCGCAGTCGCCAAAGCCGTTTATTAGCATCGGTTCGGGAGAGGGGTTTGGCCAGGGCGTTGCACGCGCTCCCTCGTCCGGAGCGCGGGTGGGGGGGGGGGGGGTGTATGTATATATTTATATATATATATATATATATATATATATATATATATGTATGTATATACATATATTTATATATATAAATATATACCTTGAAACTTTGCCCCTCATGTTGACCTATATATGCAGACTATAATAGTCAAATTAACCAAACATTATAAAATCGATAGTCTTATTTTAAGGCATATAATTTTGTTTTTCATTCCAAATTAGAACAGAAAAAATAACTTATTTTTATCTAACAAGAAAACACACACACGCAACTTTATATATATATATATATATATATATATATATATATATATATATATATATATATATATATATCGACGTCTCAACACTCACACACGGAAGACCAGCCTTACACTCACAGTGATTTCAAAATTCTGTCTCCATCTGCCAACAGACTCGACCTACTGATCTCGGTATCCCTGTCCATCCGTAAGATGAAATCAATGTTAAACAACAACTCTACATCTACACAGCTATTTACGGTGTAATCTTGTGACCGTAATTGCTTGTTTAGTTGTATATGGTGCGTTTTTCCGTCTTTTAGTTTGTACATACGTTTCCCCTATTGGTCCATCCATTTTTATTTTTGTTTCGTTTGTTTTAAGATTTTTGTCCTTTTTGAACTGTTATTTCTTGCCTTGTCTGGCTCTAATGTATGTATTTTGTTCTGTTCCCTCTCTGTGGCACTGAGGATGAAGACGGTCGTCTTTGAAACGTTTGCTTAATAAAGATGTTCATCACAGCACTGGTTATCTTTTTCATCGCATATATATATACACACATGTGAATATATATACATATATATCTTATATATATAAATATATATATATACATATAATCTTTACCAATCGCAGGGAATTAATTAAAAATCTGTTTCCAGCATATGATGAATTTTCTCACGCTAGATTTAATTAACCCTAAAATCTTCCCATTCTAGAAGAAGAAGAAAAAAAAAAAAATACCCAGAAAGTCAAAATACAAAACCCAAAATTAAATACAT
>NC_061821.1:31121913-31124413 GCF_019202785.1 Penaeus chinensis | reverse complement strand
GAGAACTGTAGTGGAAATATGTGTTCCGAATTATTTTCTCTCTGAGGTACACACACATAAAAGCTAGAAGATAGATAGCCAGATAGGTAGAAAGAAAAATAGATGCACCAGAGAGAAAAGAGAGAGACTTCAAAACCTCAGAAACCCTTTTCTCTGATAAAAATCATAATACAATAAAAATCATAATAACCCCTTATAATCTGACCCTCATGTAAATAATTAAGTATTGTATAGGTTTACCTTGATGAGGGTTAACTTTATGCGCATAAACTTGGTATAAGATATAGATAATAACACATCATCAATATCGGGAAAGCTAATGCCGACGGGGCTGCATGGGCGCATCCACCCTTCGCTTCCAGCCACGGGGGTGCCTCATGTCTCCAGGCAGGCCCTCGGCCCATCTCGAACTCCACGCGACAGGACTGATTGGGCTGCTCAAGCCATGACCTAGGTCTTCCCACAAGGTCCTCCTTCCAGGATTATCTCGAAAAGAAATAACCTGATGGGCAGGATCATCCAAAGGGAAACTAGGTAGGTGCCTATATAACCTGTGTTGGCGGTACCCAGACTATGCAAGTAACAGATCCATTGTCAGTCTCACAGTGTATCTGTCAGTTGAAAACATGGTCCTGCCAATGATCTGGTGTAGGGGACTGGTTACGAAAGGCATCAAGATGAGATTCCAAGGTGCTAGAGAGCATCCAAGTTTCACTTCGATAGAGCAAAACTAGCAGTACCAAGGCCATAAAATCATGTAGTTTGGTCCTTCTGCAAAGGCACCGACATCTCCAAATGTTCTTCTGCCCGAGTTCATGGCAATCCAACTTCCAGGTCTGACAGCCCAGAGACATGTACTATGTTACCAAGGTATGTAAAGTTCTCAGTGACTTCAACGTCCTCACATCAAACATGTATCGACTGGACAGGTTCCCCTAGCTGGCCCCAATATCCTGGATCTTGGTCTTGGTCCAGGAGACCTCAAGGACCAAGGTCTTCGCTTCATTGCTAAATGCATCAAGATCCTCTGCCAGTGATTCCAGAGACTCAGATAGGATAGCAACACCGTCGGCAAAGTCGAAGGCGTTGACTTTAATAATGCTCATTGTTGTTCCACACTGACTATGGATTGTAGCTCTGACTATTATCCAGTCCATGCAAGTGTTGAAAAGTGTTGGTGCAAGAACGGAGCCTTGCCTCATCCCTATGTTAACAGGGAAGAAATTCGAAAGGCTCCCACCATACTATACAGCAGTTTCAGTACCAGTATGTAGGCTTGTTATTACACCAATAATCCATGTCGGAAGTCTTAGGATCTCTCATACTAATTCGCAAACATTAAGTCAAACATCTTGAGGTTGATGTAGGTTCCAAGCAGCCCATGGCCAAACTCATGACGGCCTTTCACAATGAATTGGAGTGCTACGATATGGTCTGTTATGGACTTCCCAGAAGTGAATCCAGAGTGCTCCAGTCTTTGTTGCCTTTGTAAGTAGTCGCAGATCCACTTCAGAAGAATATGGGCAAAAACTTTGCTTGGTATACTGAGCAGTGTGATGCCATGGTAGTTTCTTTCCCCTTCAAATGACAGATGGCCACAACCCTTAACAGGTCAGGGGGAATGGATCTAGACTGCCAGATGGCTATACCATGTTCATGTCCAGCCTTTAGCAGTTCATCAGGGATATCATATATGCCTGCAGCTTTCCCACCCTTCAGCTTATCTCAGTTAAGGAAGAAGGTTCTTCGCTAACGGGTGGGTCTGGCACACGTATTGTGACACCACTTGCATACATACTAACTTCTGGATCTGTCCAACCACTGAGTAGAATGCAGTTATCTGCGAGGAGGGTTTGGAGTTCAGTTTTCTCAGGGTTTGGTAGGCAGGGCAAATATCTTTTACCGAGAAATAGCCTTCAACTCCCACAGCAATATTCCTGATGACCTATTTCTTGTCCCTTCTCAACAGCGTCCGAGCCCTGTGCACCAAGGAACGTTGCAAATCCTGATTGCCATTCATTTGAGGCATGCAACACATCTGTGGTTTACAAGTGAGATGAAATTCTGCCTTGCACTCGGACATTTGCCAAGAGACTTCTGCCCTGTATGGAGTGTTTTGTGCTACTGGGTCCATTAAATTTTCGATTTCTGTGATCTGATCTGAGATTGCTAGGGTGAACCTCTAGGTTCATTCCCCGTCCCTCAGTCTGCCCAAGTGAAATACTCTAGAGTGGCCAGTGCAGAGATGGGGAGTTTTGAAGTGGACCTGTATGACAGCCATAACCAGTCTATGGTCAGTGCCATAGAACTCGGCATTCCAGTAAAACCTCTCGTTCTGGAGGATCCTCCAGTGAGTGCTCAAAAGAAATGTGGTCGATCTCCTTGGACAAAGTACCTGAATCGCTATAGCATGTCCAGTGATGCAGATTGATACCAAGAGCCCGGCTGAAGACACCCAATATAATGCCAATGTCTTGTCAGGGACATTTGGGCTGCCACA
>NC_061821.1:31104413-31116913 GCF_019202785.1 Penaeus chinensis | reverse complement strand
CAAGATAAGAGATCTATCTGACCAGTTTCGATTATATCTTCGTCAGAAATACAATTTATTTCTGACGAAGATCTTTTGTTGAAGAATCTCTCATCTTGCTTCTCTGTTGGTTTCACATACACACACATACAAACACACACACACACACACACACACACACACACACACACACACACACACACACACACTGTAAAGGGTCTATATTAACGCCTTAAATATATGGTTTAGCAGGAGTAGTGAAACGGACGGTTGGCTTAACCTCTTTTATTGAGAAGCGTAAGCAACACAGATATTCACACGGATACAAGCCTTCGTAAGGCTTAGTGCTTGATCTGCCCGGAGGGCGGGCGCGCTGGGGAGCGCTGCCCCGACAAGCGGTCGCTAGACCCTCTGAAAGGACTGAGACTGACCTGGGTCATCCTGAGCCTTAAGTACTTGTGGGTGCGTGGGGCATGTTGGGGCGCCTGCGGTGAAGCCAAGCCACGCGTATACTTGCTTCTGTACACCACGTAGAAGCTATTTATACATACTTATATTGCTCGGACACCTACTCACGCCTTGCCCTCGAGGCGTCTGATATTTGCCTCAAGGGTGACCCAACCTGCCTGGTTCTTGACTTGTAAACACTTCGTTCTTGCGTGTAATGTCCCTGATGCATCTTCATGGCTGCTCGTCCCCGTCGTCGTCTTCATCTTGGTCCCTGGTAAATCCGTTCGTCCTCGACATCCACACGTCCTCGAAGGTCTCGCACAGGTCCTCCTTGACTTCGGATTCGTCCTCGTAGTCCTCGACCAGGCCTAACTCGGCGGCTTACTCGCCCAATGCACGTTCCCGTAGATCTCATCCAGGTCCTTCGAGCTCCTGGAGGTTGTGTGGATCTGCGGCGTCCAGGCAAGTTCACAGCATTATGGGTCGACTGGTACCTGCTCTGGCGAGTTCCTGGTCCTTCACTGGATCGACGGGTGTAATTATCCTAGTCTTTTTCGGTTTCTGGCGATTTCCCGGTGACGATTTTTACAGCGCCCGAAGGTGACCGTTTCTGCAGCAGGGCCTCCTTCGGTACTATGACAGATATCGTGAACAAGATTATACACATAAGGGCCACGATAGTAAGAGAAAAGAAAGACAACAGAGAAGAGGGGATGATAAGCGCCACTAGCCGATTATTTATATAATTTGCAGTTTTTATGGTTGATTTTTCGTTATTTTCGTCGTCTTTTTTTTTTTGTTTTTTTCTTTTTGTGTTTTATTTTCACAAAGTTAAGGAAAAAAGATTAGAAGAGAGAGGCGGTAACAGCGGTCCGCATAGACCTAGCTTGAACTGCTAACCGTCTCTGATAGAAAGGAGGGTAAATAAGGGAAATGACAAAGGCATCCGCAAGGAATTACTTGAACCAATTGTCGTAAGGCAGAGAAGAATGAGAGTGAAAGTGACCTCACACAGACCGGACATGGGTGTCAAACACGGAAATTAACGTTCATTTTACACAAATGTAATAAACAAGTTATAGAAGTAATACAAAATTATTTCAAATACTACATTGAATTTAACATTTAATGATCCTATACCTCATCTACATAACGTCCATGAAGGTCTCCTCCCGACCTCTCCCATTCTCGTTCCAATCCTCAGGGGAACGGGAGCTAGGACGGATTTGTGGAATATGGGTATTAAGTTTTGGACAATCAGCCCGATCTCAGCCGACCCAACCGTTCCCACCGTTCGAAGGAGTACCGTTAACGTCCATTTGCGTTCCATTTAGACTCCATTAAGTCCCCTCCCGACCTCTCCCATTCCGGTACTGTTCCTTGGGCGGTCCGGGACGGCAGCTAGAACGGATGCGTGGAATGGAGCCTTTAACAAGATTACGAAACGACTCGCAAGAATGTAATTCTTAACTGGTTGACTGCTCATTCATGGTTGAGTCATTTCTCATAATAAGAAATCTAATGTCCGAGAATTCATCTTATCATCGAAATGATTGAAGGAAATGCAACGTTTATTTGACCGAACATGTAATCTAAAGGTTTGTTATTAAGACGATGGATTAATGTTGTTGGTTTTCTTTGCGAAAGGTTGCTCCCTTGATATAGGAATCTTGGTGATACGCACGTCAGAATAGTATTAAAGCAGCCCGCTGAAAAGTGACTTTATTTTCGGGTTGAACAAATTATATGATCATAAATGTATGAATATATAATATAATTTGATTGGCACTTTGTGTGGGGAATTTACAGCAACATGTTACATGTGTATGTCGCATTATCGTCCTCTTCCTCTTAAATAACTATCACCCCCTCTCCCCCCCCCCCCCTCTCTCTCTCTCTCTCTCTCTCTCTCTCTCTCTCTCTCTCTCTCTCTCTCTCTCTCTCTCTCTCTCTCTCTTTCTCTTTCTCTCTCTCCCTCTCTCTCTCCCCCCCCTCTCTCTCTCTCTCTTTCTCTCTCTTTCTCTCTCTCTCTCTCTCTCTGTCTCTCTCTCTCTCTCTCTCTCTCTCTCTCTCTCTCTTTCTCTCTCTCTCTTACTTTTTTCACACACATTCCTACAGTCCACCTGGTTCACACACACACACACACACACACACACACACACACACACACACACACACACACACACACACACACACACACACACACACACACACACGCACACACATATATATATATATATATATATATATGAACAAAGCCTCGATTAAAGACCTCAGCTGCCTTAAAGGTGTTATGTTAAATCCGATTTACCACTTCGACTACCAAATCACTTACACGCAATTTGGACATCATAATTATCACAACCGACAAAGGAAATAACTTAATTATCCTTAACCGATCTTATTTTATAACTAAAGCTCATTCCCACCTGAACGACAACTCAACGTATCTAAAACTGCGTTCCAACCCTTACCCATCTGTCACGGAATCATTTTGTAAAAACCTCATACGTATTGTTGCCAAATGTCCCAAATTCTTGGATCGCTTTAGAAGGGTAATTCCCTCTATTCCGTATTTTTATGACCTTCCTAAAACTCACAAACAGGGCGTCCCTCTAAGACCTATTATATCGTCTTGCATCTTACCCGTCCATTAGACTCTTGGATAACGAGTGTTTTATCTCCTTTTATTGGGTCCTATTCTGATAGTCATTAAACATTCGATGGATTTCATGAAGGTTAGAAACTTGTCGACGCATGGTAAGAAATTAGTTTTGGTGTAGATTCCTTGTTTACTAATGTCTCGCTTGGCGATGTGCTTGATTTTCTTAAAAGAAAACTTTCTTCATTTCATGGGAAGATCCCTATTCCGGTCAATTGCTTTATCGATCTCATTCGTTTGTGTATCACGAATAATGTCTTTAATTTCTATTGCGAATTTTATAAACAGATTAATGGTATCACGATGGGAAGTAGCTCAAGCCCGGTTCTTGCGAAAAGTTTAAATCTGAACTCCTTCCGTCTATTCTCCCTCCTGACACGATTTGGTTTCGTTATGTTGATGATATATTTTCTTTGTGGCAAATGAACCGTTCATATGTCGATATATATATATATATATATATATATATATATATATATATATATATATATATATATACGCATATATATATATATATACGCATATATATATATATATATATATATATATATATATATATATATATATTTAACTCAACAACCTTGCTCGCACTATAAACTTCAAAGTAGAATGGGAAGAATCAGGTAAATTACCTTTTCTCGACGTTCTTTTATTTAATGCAAATGACTCGCTTAAATTTTCGGTTTCCCGTGAACTCACACCGCTAATTACTTTCACCTTTTCTCGAATCATCCTTTGGATGTTAAAAAGTCCGTTTTTTCGTCAATTTTTCTTAGGGCATATATGATTTGTGATAATGGATTTATCGATCGGGAGCTCGACGCCATTTTTTAAACGTTTTCGAAATTAGGATATCCTCGTATTTTCTTAAATCAGGCACATTCCTCTACGAGATGGAAATTGTATACTCATTCCCGTAATACATAACAGGATAGTGTCAGTAATATATTCATCATTCCGCGTAACCTTCCCTCGATGAAAACGACATATATTTAAAGGCGCTGGAATTGACATTGTTTATACGTATCCGAACACATTACGTAACACTTTGGTTAAGCACACTGCGGCTAGGGGTGCTCTTGAGACTTCTCCAGTTATTTAAATTATACCTTATAAGGATTACCCCAAGTTTTACATAGGCGAGACCGGTAGAGCTTCCGAGAAAGAAATGAATGAACATAAACGTGATGTTAGTATATGCCAGAGATTCAAATTCTCTGGCATTCTCTGATTCATTTCCGTGATGAATGTCACCGGCTTAACCGGAGAAGCGCTAAATTAATTCATAAATCAGCTAATTCGCATGAAAGAAACATGCTAGAACCTCTGCTAATTAGAAAAATGCCTTATTTTGACTTAAGCGCTGGTTAATGGAGCTTGGATGACCTTACCTCCTCGTTAGTTAGCGAAACCATCACCAGACTCTTCGACCTTAACCCTCCTCCTGAAACCTGATTCAGCTCTTGTTCGTCTCTCTACCACTACATATTCTTGTCAAAATTCTCTCCTTGTATCCATTTTGGTTAAGTATTCGTCTGAAGAGGAACTCGTGAAGAGTTCGGAACGTCACGTTTTATTTTAATTTCTTACTGTGGTTTCTTTCCTTAATGTACACGTTACTTGGTGTTTGTGTGAGGGAAATATATACTTTTTTTTTCCTATGTACACCATATAAAAAAATAATAATAAACAAATGTACATATGAATAGACAAACAAATAATGTTATTCATCTTTATATGAAAAGATATATAATGATCATAATCCAACGGTTGAAATTATATTTCACAATTGCATTAATCTTCTTAACAACATTTACAAAGTCTATTATAATTACGGATAATAAATTTGCTATTCAGTCTTGTTGAATAGTTCACGGCTCTTAAACGATGTAGGCATTTTCTTTCGTTTTATTCAAAGGGCATCAAGAGTTTTATCCTTTAGAGTGTAACAAAAGATAATTAAAATGCGCTGTTTGTGTTCTACCTTTTCTCTCGTCAGCCATTCGCATCAACCACTGACTGTTCTGACTTTCATCTTTAGCATCTTTTTCCACCCTTATCCTCCTTCCTGCTCAATCACACTCGTGTCTTCTCGTCTACCATCTCTCACCTCATCTCTTTAATATCATTTGACTACTAATTCAACCGTCATTATGCATCCACACAACCTTCCCGTCGTCCAACTTTCCCCGTCCGATACCTTACCCTCTTCCACTATCCCAATCCACACGACATTAACCTCGTATACACTGCTCCCTCCATGGCCTTCCCCTCGCCCACCCTTCTCCATCCACCACCTTCTCCTTATCCATCTTTCCCTATCTTCCGCCTTCGCCTCATCCACCCATCCTTATCCTCCACCTTTCCCTTATCCACCCTTCTCCATCCTCCACCTTCCTCTTATCTATTCTTCCCTCTCACTCACCTTCTCATTCACCAATTCCCCCCTTCGACGCCCCCCTCATCCACTCTTCTCCATCCATTACCTTCTCCTTATCTATTCTTCTCTATCCCCAAGCTTCCCCTCATCCACTTTCCCCATTTACGCCCTTTCTCCTCATCCACCCTTTTTAATCCACCACCTTCCCCTCGTCCATCCTTCCATCAAGCCAATTCACCCGTTCGTGTCTTAGTTCCCAATCTTTTAACGACCTGCTTCGTCCCGTTTCCTCCCTCCCCCCCACCCTCCTCCCTCTTTTTTCTCCCTGCTTTCTTTCCCTCCACCTTTCCCCTCATCCTTGGCCTGTTTCTCCTCCCCTCTCTCCCGCACCCTTCCGTACCACCTTCTCTCGCTCTTCTTTAAAGGGGAAAAAGAGGGAGAGGGGAAGGGAGTTCCGGTCAATCATACCCACGAGCCTATCATGACCCTGTCCTTCAAAGAACTCGCACCGCAAAAAGGGCTTTCCAAGAAGGTCGTCAAACTGCATAAGCAAGGATGAGGAGGTCGTCAAGAAAAGAAAGAAAGAAAAAAAAGAAGATGTTTTATTTTCTTTCTTTCGTTTACATCCGACACGTGGGGATATGAGGGTGATGTTCACTTATTTTTGGGGGGTGTTTGTGTTGCGAAGCTCATGACTGTTTTCGTCGTACCGCTCGCTTTCTCTTACATTCTTTCATTGCGGTTTTTTTTATTTTTGTCATTCTATTGCTTTCCCTTTTTCCTCTGCATTTTTGTCCTTCGGGACTGTTATTAACATGGTTATAACTTGGTACATTAGTATTTGATAATGGATATATATGTTTGCATATTTTTGAATATATATAGATTTAAAGATAGATACAAAGGTACAGAGTATTTATACAAAACTGGCAAATTTACCTTTGCAGCTGATACACATAATCTAATGAAAGAAAGATACATACATACAAATGCACATTCAAGCACACGCGCGGGTGTATCATTGGGCTATCGTTTTGCAAGTGCATGTATTTCACTCGTTATTATTTTCTGATAAATTAACATCAGTTGGATTTTTACATTAATTAGATGTGTTTGAGCTGAAGTCCAAGTTCAATACCCTGAGATCAGTTAGCATTTTACTAATCACATTGAATTATGTATACTCAATGGATACTTGATCTCTTAATGCATGATGGGTCTCATCAACTAGAAGTTTACCTGCGGTATTAACAGAATATCTCGTTACATGAGCAATGGCATTAAAGAGTAGGTAAATGTTTGAATATCATTATCTCCTAATTCAGCGGTGATATTGTTTACACATATCTTACCAAGATGTAAAATCGAATTAAGTTATGATTATATCTTTCTCTATGCATAACTAAATTCTATTTCCCCCTTCTTCATTTCCTCTATTTTTCTTCCTGTTCCTTACTGTATATATATATATATATATATATATATACATATATATATATACATATATATATATATATATATATATATATATATATGGTAGAAAAACCAACAATGTAGAGCTAGATTTATTGAAAGTGAGACAAAAGTTTCGGAATCCACCTGGATTCCATCCTCATGTTTATATATATTTATATATATATAGATAGATAGATAGATATATAAATATATATAAACATATACATACATACATACATACATACATACATACATACATACATACATACATACATACATACATACATACATATATACATACATGCATACATACCTACATACAAACACACACATACATACGCACGCACACACACGCGCATGTACACACACACACATACACACACACATACATACACACGCACACACACGCGCATGCACACGCACACACACCTACACACATTCACACATTTATTATCGCTCTCCTTTCCTTTACCCCCTCCCCCTTGCTATCGTGTTCCTCCTTTCCGACTCCTCTACTTTTAAACACACAACAAAGGAGTCCTACAGCCCCCCCACCCCCCCCTAGTATCCGATCACTCCCTCTATTTGTTCATCTTCCCTTGTATGCTATCTCTTCCTTCCTTGTACCTTATCTCTTCCTTCCAGAGCATCTGTGCCAAAATATTCATACCTGGCAAATAACCGACACATCATGCTCCCCTGACATTAGTCATTATTGCACATTTTTCACCTGCTGGTACTCACTTGACTCACCTGATGGTCAATTATTTGATATGCCTGGTACTCCACTTAGCTTATTTGCCTTACGTTTACTCTGCATACCTGGCGTTAACTACTTGACTTGCCTGGTGTTTGTCTTACATGACGCCTATTCTACATATATGGCGTGTAAATTCCTTACTTGCACGCACTCAACAGTCTTTTATACCTGGTACCTCCTTACTTTATTTACTAGACACTCACATGCTTGACTTACCTAGCACTTATTTCTAATATCTGCTTTACTTACCAGTGAATACTTCCCTTATTTACCTGGCGTGCTTGACTTACTTGGCACTTATTTCTAATATCTACTTAACTTACTAGTAATCACATTACCTGGCGCTCATATGCTATACTTACTTGGCACTCACGTTCCTTACTCACGTAGCGTTCACATACTTACCAGCGATCACTTCCCTCACTTACCTGACACTCACATTCTTTATTGACATGCCACTCCCTTACTTCTTAATCTAACGCTCTCTTACCTTACCTTACTCATATATTTGACTTACCAGTACTGACTTCCTTATCTACCTGGCACTCAAACTTTACTGGCCTGCTACTCACTTGTCATCCTTACCTGGTGTTCACTAACCTTACTTACCTAGCTCTCTATTCTTGCCTACTGTTTACTGACTTACTGTGAAAGTAGTTTTACTTACCTGGTGTTACTCAATCCTTCTCTATCCCCGATTCCTTCTTTCCCATTTTCCCACTTTGTCCTTCTTGAAATAATAAGTGTTACTAACTCCCTTCCTATCCCCTACTTGTTAAAAAAAAAAAAAAAAAAAAAAAAAAAAAAAAGTTGCTCGATCCCTTTCCACTCTCCTTTCCCTTTCTGCCTTTTGTAAGTGAATAGGAAAGTTATCCAGTCGTCCCCACCCTCTTCTTCCTGAAATCCACTCCTATAAGTGCCTTCAGCGAGTTAATCAGGAGAGGCTTCGGATAGGTCGTGTGTGTTTGAGAGAGACATGTATTAGTTGCACTAGGGTGGGGCAAAGGCTGTATTTATGGCGAGGTGGGAGGAAGTCACATTAGCATATCTATTATTGCTTCTAGATTCAAATGTGTTATCAATGTGATATCAATATTCGCATAGTTATTCTATTATCTGTTAAGAGATTATAAGTTGATGTATGTAGAAAAACAGGCTATGATCTACTTACCGGGGATATAATATTTTGAATCAGCATTAGCAAAGAGACCGTGCGATAGGTATAAAGATCATAACACGAAATTACCCTTACAATATTTCACATTAGGAACTGATGCATTTTTTTTTTATTTGTCATTTACCTTGAACAATATAGAGCATATAGAAAAAAAAAAAAAAAAAAAAACACTTTCGCTCCTACGTTACAAATTATTATTTGTTGTCTCTGTTGCTGCATATATCCTATTCTGATGTCTCTCCTTTATCCCCTTTCGCCTTCGATCATTTTCAAGATGATATTCTTTCTTTATTTTCCATCTTGATAAGACTTTAACTCCATGCGCGTTCCAGTAGTGGATACATGGACCTATTACCATATTTTAGTTAGTTTCCCTCTCCTCCATTGTCGCTCCTGCATAACTTCCCTGCTGAATTTGATTGTAGAAGCTTAATCAGGTTCAGTATACCTACTCACTCCCGCTATCAACTGCATCATAACTTCTCATATCACCGTGTTAAGTGCATACTCATTGTTCTGGATGGAGTACTGTTATGGAGATAATGGGGTTTGAAAAGCAGGAGATGGTTGACATTAAGGCCAAAGTGATTGCAATTATAGGATGAGGGATTCTGATGAAGGACACTGTCTGTCTGTCTGAATAGCCGTCTGTGACACTCCCTATATCTGTAACACTGTTTGTACCTATGCCTCTCTCTCTCTCTCTCTCTCTCTCTCTCTCTCTCTCTCTCTCTCTCTCTCTCTCTCTCTCTATCTATCTATCTCTATCTATCTATCTATCTATCTCTATCTCTATCACTATCTATCTATCTATCTTTATCTTTATCTCTATCACTATATATCTATCTATCTCTATCTCTATCTCTATCACTATCTATCTATCTATCTATCTATCTATTTATCTATCTTCCCTTATGTCCTTATCCTGTTGTCCCCTATTTGATTTACCTCTATTTCTAAGCTCTAATTCTTTAAGAAAAATATCTTGTATATGAAAAATGGGAAAATGAACTATTATTGCTTCCTTCAATGTGTAATATCTTCTTCAAAGATAGAGAAAACGTTTATACTCATACTGTTATTCCCTCTATTTTTCATTCTCTCTCTCTCTCTCTCTCTCTCTCTCTCTCTCTCTCTCTCTCTCTCTCTCTCTCTCTCTCTCTCTCTCACTATGCGACTGTGTTCTCTTCTCATTCAATAGACAGCAACTTAATGACAATGTTAATGGTGATGATGATGTTGATGGTGATGATGATGATGATGGGGATGATGTTAAATGGTGATGATGATGGTAATGTGATGATAATGATGAGGATGATGATGATGGTAATGATGATGGTGATGATGGTGGTGATGTTGATGGTGATGATGGTTGTGATGATGATGGTGGTGATGATAATGTGATGATAATGATGGTGATGATGATAATGATGGTGATGATGAGGATAATTATATTAATAATGCTAATAAAGATAATGGTAAAATTAATGATAAAGATGGTTATCATGATGACTATGATTACGATGAAAATAATAACAAAAATAAAAATGAAGATACTGCTGCTATTGCTACTGTGGATGATGATAATAAAATTGGTGATAAGAAATTATTATAAAAATTATAATACTGATATGATTATGATAACAATCATAAAAAAGTAACACCAGTAATAGCTAAACACGTAAGATCAAATATAAACTCATCTTATATATAACGCATTTCAAACCTTCCTGAATGTACCATGGAAACCAATCAACAAATACAGCAAACAGGGGACGTGCTTATAAAGTTGTCGAACTAGGCACCGACTTACCTGGGTCAGAAGTTGTGCTACGAACTAAACTTTACAGGTAAGAGAACTTTGAATATCCGTATCGATTACCTTCATAGTTGTACAGGAGAGCTGGAAGTCAGGTATGGAGCCATAGGATTTTAACTACATTGTATAAATTGCTGGCTCTAGGTGCGAAATTATGGTGTGTGTGTGTGTGTGTGTGTGTGTGTGTGTGTGTGTGTGTGTGTGTGTGTGTGTGTGTGTGTGTGGCTAGTTAATAACCCACAGCTAAAAGCACAAGTTATCTAGCCAGCTAACCTCAAAAAAGGGGAGGGGGGGATGAGATAAAATAAGGTATGGAATCAGCAAACGAAAAGGGGATTGCAATCGGGTGCGAGAGAGAGAGAAAGAGAGAGAGAGAGAGAGAGAGAGAGAGAGAGAGAGAGAGAGAGAGAGAGAGAGAGAGAGAGAGAGAGAGAGAGAGAAGAGCGAGAGAGAGAGAGAGAGAGACAGAGAGAGAGAGAGAGAGAGAGAGAGAGAGAGAGAGAGAGAGAGAGAGAGTTTCAATGCCAAATTAATCGACACTGTGTTTAGCAAATAAATAAATAAATAAAAAATAGTAATGTTTTCCGGACATTGTATCATTAAGGAAAAGCTAAGACATAAAACATGATGCCTTAGCTGTATTATGCAATTACTTTAAGTGAAATTCTATGCTCGCCTCAATTATTATTCGAAGTCTGATAAGATGCACACAATATACCTACTATCTTTACCTTTGACTTTCTTCGATTTTATTGAAAGTGAAACGGGCAGATTGGTGAAGAAATATCCAAAAGCCAACAATCAAATACCGGAATGACAAACCTGAAAGGAAACAGTTTCGAATCGTGAATGGTGAAGCAAACTTTACATTCAGCCAGGAAAATGTAGTTGCTTTTTGCTAGCTTTTCGGAAGAGAAAACTTCGTCGATGCCAATGTATATGCAGGCAAACATCCATGTCTATGTATGCGTATGCAGATTAATGGAAATATCGTGCTTAAAGGGGGTCAAACATGGTACAAAGTCAGTTGATGGTAACGAAAAGTTATTCTGTCAACGAAGCTCAAGAATGTAAGCCTCCTCCTTTCATAAGAACCTCAAAAACAACAATCAACAATCCTACGAAACAACATCAATTTTCGATTGCCTTAGACCTTCGCTTCGTAAGTTATCCTCGCCGGTCTGTTCCTGATAAACCTTTCTTCTTGAGGTTCAGGAACAAACTCATGACTTGAATGTGCCTCCTGTGTTCCTTCGCATGGGAAAGAATTTGCAGCAGCTTGCGAGTGGCCTAAGATTGCTCATGTAAAGCGGAAAGTTTGCCCGTAAATATCGTCAGCCAAACTTTCATTTATACAAGATATGGTAAAGTTCTGTTTCCGGGATTGTGAGTCAGGTATATGATGGGATGAAATATTGGTTCATATTCCGTAACGAGGGAGGATAGGAGGGTAGGAAGGAAGATAGGAAGAAATGGAGGAGAGAGAGATATAGAGACAGAGACAGAGACAGAGAAAAAGGGGATTAGAGACAGAGGGGGGAGGGGGGTGAGAGAGAGAGAAGAGAGATAGATTGATAGAGAGTAAGACAGAGGGGGTAGGGATGAGAGAGAGCGAGAGAGAGAGAGAGAGAGAGAGAGAGAGAGAGAGAGAGAGAGAGGGAGAGAGAGAGAGAGAGAGAGAGAGAGAGAGAGAGAGAGAGGAGAGGTGGTGATATATATATATATATATATATATATATATATATATATATATATATATATATACACACTCACACACACACACACACACACACACACACACACACACACACACACACA
>NC_061821.1:31091913-31094413 GCF_019202785.1 Penaeus chinensis | reverse complement strand
CACACACACACACATACACAAACACAAACACACAAACACACACACACACACACACACACACACACACACACACACACACATACACACACACACACACACACACACACACACACACACTCACACACACACATACACACACACACACACACACACACACACAAACACACACACACACACACACACACACACACACACACATACACACACACACACGCACACACACACACATACACAAACACACAAACACACACACACACACACACACACACACACACACACACACACCGAAATGCATGTGTTTGCCTAAGTGAAAACGATATCAATGCAACAAAGTATAATACCAGAGATTTACTAAAACGACGTTCTTCAAAAGAATCGTCCCCAAACCTTTTGCGACAGAGGGAGAACCATCGCCCCTTGATTACGTCCTCGAAGATGACCCTTATTGACCCAAGGGAGAAGACGCGCTTTTGGGAACGGAACTCGAGAATATTGGAGGACGACGAAAGGACAGAAAGAGAGAGAGAGAGAGAGAGAGAGAGAGAGAGAGAGAGAGAGAGAGAGAGAGAGAGAGAGAGAGAGAGAGAGAGAGAGAGAGAGAGAGAGAGAGAGGTTGAAGAAAGAGAAAGGGGGACGGCAGCCTTGTCATTAGAAGTCGGCGAATAACGAAAGTGCCGCCTTCGAAACGTCTTGCTCCAGCTATTCTATTGATAATTTGTCTATTTCAACGGATCTGCCGGGGACTCTCAGTGGTAGGGTTGGGAAAGGGAATGATAGGGAGGGAGGATGAAAGGAACAAAAGCAGGGAGGGAGGGAGAGAACCATAGAAAGAAGGAGACAGGGAGGGAATTATGGAGGGAAGTAGAGAGGGAGGGAGGGAGAGAGCCATAGAAAGAAGTAGACAGGCAGGGAATTGCGGAGGAAAGTAGAAAGGGAGGGAGGGAGAGAGCCATAGAAAGAAGGAGACAGGGAGGGACTTATGGAGGAAAGTAGAGAGGGAGGGAGGGAGTCAATCATGGATGGACGGAAGGAGGGAGGGAGGGAGAGAGCCATAGAAAGAAGGAGACAGGGAGGGAATTATGGAGGAAAGTAGAGAGAGAGGGAGGGAGTCAATCATGGAGGGACGGAAGGAGGGAGGGAGGGAGGGAGAGAGCCATAGAAAGAAGGAGACAGGGAGATAATTATGGAGGAAAGTAGAGAGGGAGGGAGGGAGTCAATCATGGAGGGAGGGAGGAAGACAGGGGGAGTGAATAAAGAGGGAGAGAAGGAGCTTTTAGCCTAATCACAGAGCCTTAGTAAATCGCCTTGGGGAAGGGAAGGGGTCTGATTTCGTGATTCACCCCCTTAAAATCTTCGATGGATTCGATATAAAATATTGAGGTTCGAAAGGCAGTCCATTCATCATTGGAGGAGATGATACAAGACGGCGGATGCGCCACGGCTGAAGGGAATGGATTTCGTACGGCGTCGTTTAGTTCTCTTCCTTCCATTCATCACAGAGTCCTTTGACTTGTCTCTCTATTCAGGCTTTGGAATCCTGTCACTGAAATACACACATAAACGTGTATACATATATACTCATCACACAAAGCGATATGTGTCAGTGAGTGAATGTGCTTTTGTGAGAGAGGGCGTGTGTGTGTGTGTGTGTGTGTGTGTGTGTGTGTGTGTGTGTGTGTGTGTGTGTGTGTGTGTGTGTGTGTGTGTGTGTGTGTGTGTCTGTGCGTGCCGGCATGTGTCGGTGACAGAGCAATAAATCTTTAGATGAATAGACAAATAGGCATTCATAATCAGGTACATATAATATACATATACATATTTAGATACATAGATATTATGGCACCCAAATTATCAGCCTCCTCGCAGGACGTAAGCAAAAAATACACAAACATTCTCGGGAAAATGTAACTTCCGTCGTAAAATCAGGAAACAGTGATAACAGAGCGCCATAAACTGCGTTGTTTGGCCCGCCTCTCGAGATTTTTTCGGAGCCACTTCCTTGAATATGAAGACCTCAGCTGATCACGTGCCAGTCATGCAACCAGCTGAATCGAATTTGCAGGGAAAAAAAACAAGATTCTATGTATTTTCTATGCCTATTTTTCCTCATTATTTGCCTGTGGTCTCTTTCAGTTCTTTTCTCCTTTTTATATCAATTCATTTATTTTTTTCTCATTTTTCGCTCCTCTCCTTTCTTTTCTCCTCCTTCCATCTCCTCCGATCCTCTTCTTTCACTTGCCCTTTTCATAGCCCAATATATTCTTCTGGAACTTTTCTTCTTCCATCTCTTCTTTCATCTTTCATCTTCTTTATCCTCCTCTTCCTTCTTGTTCTTGTTCTTTTCCTCCTACCCCTTCCTCCCCTCCTTCTCCTCCTCCTTCTTCTTTTCCTTCATCTTCATCTTCTCCTCATCTTCCTTCTTTTCCTTCATCTTCATTTTCTCCTCATCTTCCTCGCCCCCTCCTCCTCCTCCTCCTTCTCCTCCTACTCCTCCTACTCC
>NC_061821.1:31054413-31056913 GCF_019202785.1 Penaeus chinensis | reverse complement strand
ATGGCGATGATTACAATGATGATGATGATGATGATGATAATGATGTTAATGACGATGGTGATGATTATAATGATGATTATGATGATGGTTATAATGATGATAATGATAATGATGGTGAAGATGATAATGATGATGGTGATGATAATGTGATGATGGCAATTATGATGATAATGAAAATGGTGATAAGGATAATAGAAAACGGCAGTACTGAAAGAGAAGACAACTGCAAACAAACTTGAAGAAAAAAAAATTGTCTGAGCGTAACCATACTGATTTTATTGATTTTACATTCTCTTTCTCTCCGTCTCTCTTCTCTTGTCGATAACAAAACTGCAGTACATGCCAATGTCCTGCTCCCTTTGTTTATTTTACCAGGAAGGGTAAGTTTTACCAGACTATTACACGCCTGTATATAACGACGAACCGTAAAAATGTACACAATATACACACTGGCTTTTTAACGGACTCGCGGTTATCATTTTCCGATTGTAAAATGAAACCATATACAATACTTAACTCAGGGTTTCACTAACCTCGCCATAACTTCTTGTGTAATCAAGGGCTCGTGTTTTCCCGTCAGGAGAAATTTAGAGACGGGGAACTGCGTCCCATCACTTTCCACTGAAAGAATATTCATAGGGTTTTGCCGCTCTGACCACGGAACATACATACCTGCTGGAATCACGGTCTGTTTGGAATATTTTCCGAGAGAGAAACGTAACTGAGGGTTTATTGTGATGGAGAGAGGGATAAAGAGATAGATAAATAGAGAGATAAAAAGACCGAGAGAGAAGGAGAGAGAGAGAGAGAGTGAGAGAGAGAGAGAGAGAGAGAGAGAGAGAGAGAGAGAGAGAGAGAGAGAGAGAGAGAGGGAGGGGGGGGGGGGGAGCGCGCAAAAACTCCCCAAATTGTGTTAGGGGTGAGTTTGAAATCATAGCAGCGAAACTAAAAAAAAAAAAAAAAAAAAAAAAAAAAAAAAAAAAATTGCTGTATATAACAAAAGGGAAGAACCTGATTTACATTACATTACTGACATTTCTTGTATAGTATTACACCTTAGAATAAGACCCAACACCTGATTCCTAGAAAGCCTAGAGACTAACACTGATGCTACACATAGGACAGCCAACTCATACGTCAGGGATGTGTCTCGGGCAGCGGCCGTGTGTATTTGCCTCTGTTCATCAATGCCTGGAAAGATGAATACGGGTCTAGTCATGTGTGGCCATATGGACAATGTGGAGTGGGAAAGGAGAGAAGTTCAGCCAATATCTATGTAAATTATAGAAAAGAAGAAGACTGTATCTTACGCGTATTCAAGATATTTGATCTGAATTCATTGTTATTTTTTATATTGTATTGTAGACCATAATAGTTAGTGGTAATTTAAGCAGGAAGCCTAACATCTGTGTAGTTTTTGACTTGCTTTATGAGGAATGTGCGATCAGCAGTAGTTGTACAAACTGTCAAATCTAGTACCCAGATAGAGAGAGAAATTTAAATACTACGATTGCATACATCCATATCTTTACATATAAACGGAGTTACTGAACGATAGAAGTCTGTATCAAGAAGCTTTAAGCAGCGCATTGCCGTTTATATACAGTAGTACCTAAAGGAAAGTAAAAAGAAACAAGTTTAACAGATAAAACATAAAATGTATAATTTTATGCGTACTGGTTAAGTGAAGAAAAAAGAAAGAAAAAAAAAACAGTTATTCTCAGTGCCTACCTGCCTGCCTGCCTCGCCTGCTTGCCTGCCTGCCTGCCTGCCTGCCTGCCTGCCTGCATACCTACCTACTTACCCGCCTGCCTGCCTGCCTGCCTGCCTTCCTACCTACCTACCTACTTACCTGCCTGCCTGCCTGCCTGCCTACCTACTTACCTGCCTGCCTGCCTGCTTGCCTGCCTGCCTGCCTGCCTGCCTGCCTGCCTGCCTGCCTGCCTGCCTGCCTGCCTGCCTGCCTGTCTACCTACCTACCTACTTACCTGCCTGCCTGCCTGCCTGCCTGCCTGCCTGCCTGCCTGCCTGCCTGCCTACCTACCTACCTACCTACTTACCTGCCTGCCTGCCTGCCTCCACCTTGATTACATAGGTTAAAATTTCTTTAGTTTCTTTATTTTACATACAACACTGTATTTATTGATGATTTACATAACCCGGGCAGGATGTGTGATTAGATATATGGCTGGCTTTTGCTACTTGTTTACATTTTAAGGCTCCTTTAAAATGCATTGGAAGCTACTGCAATCATTACAACAAGGTAGTTTAGTCAATATAAACAACTGAAGAGAGATATTTATATTCACCATGTTGCAATGAATAGTATTTCCTTAAATGTTAAAAGTGTGTCTTGTTATTATTATTCATATTTTTATTTCTTTATTTACTGTTACTATTATTTTTGTAAATGCATGACCACAATCTTCTTTTTTTTTAGTGTAGCCATGATTAATATTCAATTTCTATATGTATCTTGAACATACAAACAGGCTGATAG
>NC_061821.1:31039413-31041913 GCF_019202785.1 Penaeus chinensis | reverse complement strand
TAAGGTTTCCATGGGATCTGAGGTAATCTGAACATAGACAAGTTGTGGTTAACCTCAGGCTCCACTTCAAAACTGGCTGTCCGTCCACTGACCACCCTAAGAAGTTTCATTTGGATAGAGATTGGAGGTGGAAGAGTATGTTGGGGGTGAGCTGTGGCCTTCTCGCGGTGCTACAGGGTCAATCAGGTTTGACAACATGATAGACACTGTGGGCCATCTAAGTTGCAAAATATCTGATGCATCTCAGGAGTCAATTTCTGACCACAAGAAAACTTGGCAGAATTTTATATTGTAGATGCTACAGGCTTCAGATGCCTGATTGACTGGAGATTATCAATTTGTATCAATGATTTGCACGGAAAACTTAAGTTAAGACGTAACAGGAAACTATCGAAGAAAAGACCTTCATTCTCTCAGTAAACTGAGCCCAAGGCCAGGACTACCGTAGCTTGTTCAATTGTTGGACATATTTTGGTGGCAGAGTGTTGAATTTAGGAATGCAAAAAGCTATTTCAGATTAAGCCACCGATGAGTAGCAAAAAAATTGAAAGCGTTCCCATACTTTTGCTAACGATCCTAATGGCTTCCTACTTTGGCAGACGTTAGGCAGGCTTACAAGCTAAAGAATGGTAAAGCAGTGGACATTTCCAGTATTTCTGGTGACCTGCCAAAGCTCACATAGAGCTTGACATATCCTGGGACTTTGCTCTGAGCCCGCGAAGTCGGTGGATGGAATGGGCTGGTGACAGGAGCCATAAACTTGCCTGACATGAGTATTTGGAGAGGCTGGTATCGGTGCAGGACTAATCTCTGTGTCCTCAAGGCCGGTTCTGCTGTATGTGCCTCTGGCTTGGAGTCTTTTATTTACACATTTTCTTACTGGGCTTGGACTGGATCGTAGGATATAATTGCCAGAACCACTTTAGGACCGCCGACTGCATAGACCAATGCGATACTTAGCTTGGCCTCACCGTCTGAATGACTCCTCTAGAGACAACTCAGGGCGCAGAAGGACTGTGGGACGACCAAGCAGTCGTGGGCAGATCAATCAAATACGTCATTAGGAAGCAGAGCTGAGCCGCGGACCTGACTGGTGGACTGCCAAGTACAAACCTCGTGACTTGAAATGGGGGGGGGGGGGGGGGTGGAGGTGCAACTTTCTCAGCGTTATTCCCATTCACTGATAAATTGATCATTGTTATTATATTATTGTTTTGATGTCATTGCTGCTTGTATCAGCATATTCGCTATCAATACTATTGCCGTTATCATTATTATTATCATTATCGTTATCGTTATCCTTATTATTATCACCATCTTCGCCAGCGCTATAATTATTGTATTACTACTACCCTAATAATAATGATAACGATAGTGATAATGATAACGATAATGATAATGATAATGATAACAATAATGATAATGATAAAGTCTATATAGTTTTAAGTCTATATACGTATGTATACAAAGAGAGAAAGAGGAAGAACGAACGATAGAAAGAAAATAAAATGAGGCAAAGAAAATCAGGAATGTTTATGAATAAATTAACATGGCGAGATTCATTATTCACCGTGAGAAAAGCTTGAATCATCAGGGACCGTCATGAAATCTATTCATGAACACGTGCCAGAATCGTATCGTTAACGCGATTTTTTCTCTATTATTATTATCATTATTATTATTATCATTATTACTATGATTATTATTGTGATTATTATTATTATTATTATTATTATTATTATTATTATTATTATTATTATTATTATCATTATCATCATCATCATTATTACTATGAGTATTAATGTGATTATTTATCTTATTGTTATTATTATTATTAATATTATCATTATTACTATTAATATCATTGTGATTATTATTATTATTATTAATATTATTATTATTGTTATTATTATTATTATTAATATTATCATTATTACTATTATTATTGTTATTATTATTATCCTTATTATTATTATCATTATTATTAATATTATTATAATATTGTTATTATTTTTATTATTATTATTGTTATTATTATTATCGTTATTATTATCATTATTATTATTATTATTATTATTATTATTATTATTATTATCATTATCATTATTATTTTCATTATTAATATCATTATTATTATTATTATGATTATTATTATTATTATTATTATTATTATTATAATTATTATTATTATTATTATTATTATTATTATTATTATTTTTATTATCAATTATCATTATTATTATCATCATTATTATCATTATTATTATTATTACTATTATTATTATTATTATTATTATTGTTATTATTATTATTATTATTGTTATTACTATCATTATTATTATCATTATCATTATTATTATTATTATTATTATTATTGTTATTATTGTTGTTGTTGTTGCTGTTATCATTATTTTGATTATCATTATCATTTTTATTATTGTTAATATTATTATTATTATATCTTAATTTTTTTTTATTCCTCCTCATACATACATTCCTA
>NC_061821.1:31021913-31024413 GCF_019202785.1 Penaeus chinensis | reverse complement strand
ATTATTATTATTATTATTATTATTATTATTATTATTATTATTATTATTACTGTTATTATTATCATTATTATTACTATTATTATTATCATTATTATTATTATTATTATTATTATTATTATTATTATTATCATTATTATTATTATTATTATTATTATCATTATTATTATTATTATTATTATTATTATTATTATTATTATTATTATTATTGTTATTATTAATATAATCATTATTATTATTATCATCATTATCATTATTATCGTTGTTATTATTACTGTCATTATCATTTATTATTATTATTATCACATTTATATTATCATTATTGTTGTGTTTGTTGTTATTATTATCATTATTATCATTATCAATAACATTATCTTTATTGTTATCATGATTATTATCATTATTGTGAAGGTGATAATGATGATAATTTTGTTATTATTATTATTTTTATCATTATTATTATTATCGTTGTTATTGTTATTGTAGTTATTATTATCATTATTATATATACTATTACTATTCCTATTAGTGTGATTATTATTACAATTATTATCATTATCATTAAAATCATTAAACTTATTATATTATTATTATTATTATTATTATTATTATTATTATTATTAATAATATTATCATTATTATTATTAATATTATTACTATCATTATCATCATTATAATTTTTATTATTAATATCATCATCATTGTTATTATCATTATTTGCTCGTACTTCACACCATCCACTCAGTACCCATATCTATCCAATTTTATTTCGACTCAACACCACTTTCTTGCTCGGGGGTGGTCAAAAGATGCAATGTTTATACAGCTTATGTTGGTGAACTACGAGTTTCTAAAGGAGATTGATTGGTATATGTTTCCCATTGTATAAGTGAACGGATTTACGATTGCATTAGAATTGGACTTTTGCAAATATTTGTACTTTGGGCTTGCTAGTAGTATGAAAGAAAAGGATATTTGATATCCTGTGCTACTTTAAATCACTATATTAACTGATGAAGAACTTGGAGGCAGTTATCTCTCTTTTATCTCCGTGATGTGTTCCTTTGTTGTTGTTTTTTTTTTTCATTAGTGCTATACTTAGTGCTATTTTCGTGGAAGGATACAGGTCAAGGTATGCTTCAAGGGATTCGTTAAAGATTCAAAGTCATTTTTCGTGATCACTGTTTGTCCTGGCTTTGGCTCCGCACTGTGGTAATAAGAGGAGAAAGAAGCTGATGTAAAGAGGAAGATGGATAGATAGATATATATATATATATACACAGAGAGAGGGAGAGGGAGCATAAAGAATGTTCATATTGTCCGAGATTTCTTGATTTATTTGATATGTAAACTATTTGAGACTTTCAATATAAACTATATAGTACGTTTATATAAACATACAATTTGTTCACAAACTATCAACCTTGTTTTTACAATTACACAAAAGTACTTGGTATATAGTTTTTTTTTTTCTTCTAATAACTGCTACAAAGTAAAATGACTAAATATCTACTCAGATGATATCTACCATGTCAAAATTAAAATAAAATAAATTAATAAATAACTTCTCGACACCCTGATCAACACCCAAAAATATTTTCATACCTAAGCGGTGCATTTTCGAAATCGAACCATTTCAATAGCTCTGGCATTGAAAAGGTGCAGTGTGAAAATATGTGGTGGTGTATTAAAGCCGTTGGCTCATGAAAAGGAATGAATAAAAGCATAAGAGAGAGAAAGAGGGAGAGAGACAAAGAGAGAGGGAGAGAGACAAAGAGAGAGAAAGAGAGAGAGAGAGAGAGAGAGAGAGAGAGAGAGAGAGAGAGAGAGAGAGAGAGAGAGAGAGAGAGAGAGAGAGACAGAGACAGAGAGAGAGAGAAAGGGAGGGAGAGAGAGAGAGAGAGAGAGAGAGAGACAGAGAGAGAGAGAAAGGGAAGGCGGGAGGGAGGGAGAGAGAGAGAGAGAGAGAGAGAGAGAGAGAGAGAGAGAGAGAGAGAGAGAGAGAGAGAGAGAGAGAGAGAAAGAGGGAGAGAGAAAGAGACAGACAGACAAACAGAATAAGAGACATCTCCTCAGCCAAGATTATGCGCCATGCTACTACAAGATAGTCACACCAAAATACCAGACCCACAGCTGGAGCAAGTAAGAGATTAAAAATAATAATAATAATAATAACTAGAATACATATACACTACAAAACAAGAACTATACCCCAGAAACCAGCTATATAAAGAACGATGCACGCCGTAGGGATTAAGGTCAAGCCCGGGGTGTCCCTTAACGAGTAGCCTGTGTGCGGGACCTACAGCATGGAATCATCAAGAGAGATTTTCCTCCTAGTTGGTTATCATGGGGAACAGGGCGAGAAAAATAACATTGGTAGGATTAAGAAAACGGGAGAGAGAGAGGGGGGGGAGTGATAACGAGACAAGCATGTACACCTTGAGGTAATTCTATGGGGAATAACGGTTCAGAGAAAATATAAACACTACTTAACACCGCA
>NC_061821.1:31009413-31011913 GCF_019202785.1 Penaeus chinensis | reverse complement strand
TGTATATCTTAAATATAAATATAAATAAATATATATATATATATATAAACATATATACATATATATATATATATATATATATATATATATATATATATATATATATATATATATATATATATATATATATATATACATATTTGTGAGCGTATGTGTGGTTGTATATGTGTGTATATATAGAGAGAGAGATTGATAGATAGATAGATAGATATATTCAAATATATACAGTACCGACATAATTATTGAGGCCACCGGCGGTTTCAACCAGTTTTGGTAGAACATCTATCCGAAAATGAAAGCAATTATTCATTTCTTAATTTTATTTACGTACATTTTTAGAGTCATGATATTAGCAACCAGAATAGAAACCCTTAGCCTTAATCATTGTTGCAACACGTCTTGGCACGCAACGTATGTACCATCGGGACTTTTCCCTAACGTCTGTTTTTTTTTTTTTTTTTTTTTTTTTATGCTTTACCTATATCAATCATTCAATTAGCTCAACTTTGGCTTATATCGCCTCTCCTGTCTTTCCATAAACAGTATACTGGATCGGGATTGTTTCCAGGCCAATCAAACACTCCAATACCATGATTATCCAAATGGGTTTTAACACTTTTGGCTGTTTGGCTTGGAACTCCATCATGCAGGAAAATGCAGTCATTATCTCTGAACCATTCACGAAATTGGGGTAGATGACGTCTATCAATGACGTCACGATATCCACCTTGATTTCGATGACCTTTTATTATCTCTAATTTCTCAATACCTACAGCAGAGATCACAGACAACACCATCACCTCAGTAGGGGATTTTATTTTGCTCTCTGGCAGTCGGGGCGGTCCTTCTCGAAGCTGGTTCTTCTCGCAAATTTTTACCTTTCCATCAGTATTTTTACCGTGGACTCGTCAGAGAAACTAACCTACAAATAAAGATAACTATAAATGTTATGGGATGAATAGAACATTAAAAAAAAACCCTCTTAAACTCCATCTCCACCATTACCTTTTTCTTATCTCGGTCTTGAACCCGAACATGACCATATTAGATATAATAGTTTGTAATGAACATATATTTTTTTTCCATGCATATGCATTTCACTAAATTATGTTTGAATCTCATGGAAACGTAGTCAAAAGGAAGATTTAAGTGAGATTTACTTTTCGAGGCCTGTTGTTTCTTCCTCATGGCTACGGTTAGTTTTGGGATCTTAGTTGCATGCACGGTATCTCATTTAACTTTGTTCTGACTGTAGAGGGCTCCCACTTGATGCCACAGTTCTTCCATCATTAGCCACTTGCTTAAATGACTTTAAGTAATCTTGTTTAACCATTATTTCAAGCATTCTATCCTGTCTGGAAGGAGATTTTCTTCTTCGATTGGGTTCTCAGTTTTCCAATTTATCAATTTTCTTTTCACTTTTGCTACTGAACTTTTGAAAATACCCCCTTTCCTTTGAATTACAGACGTTTCTTGGAGATAAACTTCATTAGCAGAAAAAATCCGCATGACTTGTGCTTTCCTCCACCCATTGTGCTTCAGTAACCAGTCTTGATTCAGTCAGTGGTGGCAATGACGTCTTTGCAAGTATTGTACGAAATAAAACCGTAAACCAGAAATCCAGGAACAGTGTTAAGGGTCACATGTCAACCGTGATACCTCTTTGTGATGAACAAGGGAACGCTAGCAAAAGTCCAAACTACCAGAAATTTGGCCTGTTATTACCTTTAAGGTGATACCAGGAATGCCACAGAGAATAATATATTCAAAGCAATAAACAGGGATGATCTTAAAAACCCTAAAGAGAGATGAAAAATACAATATCCGAAGCTGGTCTCAATAATCGTATCAGTATTGTATATAAAGAGTTGTATATGTATATATATATATATATATATATATATATATATATATATAATTTATTGTCATATATGTATATACAGTATATGTATATGTATTACATATATCAAAACATACATACATAGATTGTTAGATACACTGAAGGCTAGAGAACTCGAGAAACAGAGAAACAAAGACAATCTTAGAGTGCGTGGGACCGAAAGAGATTGAGAAAGTAGCTGATATAACATATTACAGACGCTCAGTTGCAAGATAAGAGAAAACTTTGGAAGAACATGACAAATCAGTGTCGCTTGAAGACTGAGGACCCTTTTAAAGTCTCATATGCTCTCTAAGATATAATGTCTTATTAAAGTTTAATTCTCACTATCATCAGCCTAAGTTTCTAGTATTGTTTTTAATGCATTCGAATTATATTATGCCTGATATGAAAAAGACATTACAGATAGTTTATTTAATTTTTTATCCATTCATTTAAGGCACCCAAAAGCTGAAAGAAATGCTCATCAACACTCTATCTTTCAGACACATACACAAACACACACATACAGACTAACACATACACAAATACACACGCGCGTGCGCGTGTGTGTGCGTATATGTATGTGTATGCGTGTGTATACATTTATACACACACACA
>NC_061821.1:30981913-30984413 GCF_019202785.1 Penaeus chinensis | reverse complement strand
AGAGAGAGAGAGAGAGAGAATCCTGCAATGAATGGCCTCACGCGATTAAGAAAGACCGACAGACAGACAGAGAACAAATACGATAACTGTAAATGAAATCAAAATGTATTTTTTTACAATGGAGTGAGGCTGTGTAAAAAACAAAACAATATTGCCTTGGCGTACGAAGGGGGAGAGAGAGGACGCTCCACAGGGAAAAAAATCTCGTGGAAAACAGGAAGAAGACATCAATCACACAGCCAGCGAAGGGAAATTGGAGAAGGGAAATAAAAAGCCACGAAAAAGGATAGAGACACGCACACACAGAAAGAAAACAAGGCAATAAAACCTCTAGGAAAAAAAAAAAAGGCCTTGGAAATGTGGCACAGAATCGGCGACACAAAGACGCCAAGAAAGTAAGAAAAGGATAAGAAACGAATCGAAAAAGGAAGTCAAACTTGAAGTAAAAAAAAAAAAAAAATTCAATATGAAAATCTCAATCGATCGAGAAGGAGGAACAAGAGAGCGTGTGCAACGGCGGGAGAGGGAGGGGGGGGGGGGGGGGTCTTGCTCCTCGGCGCTGCGTTATTACCAATAAGAAGCTCGCACTCTCCGTGGCCCGAAACCTAAGGGGAGGATGCGCTCGTAGGCTTGCATAATGTATCGAGGCTTTTCATATATGTATGGTTGGGGGTGTACATACACATACACACATACACACACACATATATATATATATACATACATACATACATACATACACATATATACATACACATATATATATATATGTATATATATATATATATATGTATATGTATATTTATGCAAATATACACATACATATGTGTTTATGCATATATGTGTGTGTGTGTGTGTGTGTGTGTGTGTGTGTGTGTGATTATATATACATATATGTTTATGCATATATATATATATATATATATATATATATATATATATATATATATATATACATATATATATGTGTGTGTGTGTGTGTGTGTGTTTGTGTGTGTGTGTGTGTCCGTTTGCGTGTGTGTATGTGTATCCATATCTATCTGTCTACCTACCTATCTATCTATCTATATGATGGGTTTACTTTTCCATATAAAAGTCACAAAATCAAAAGTGCTTAGGTCATTCCTCTTCGGTAGATGCGCCACCACTCGGAGTTTTGGTTTGAAGGAAACCACGAAAGAATCTCCACTGAGGATAGCCTAGCTTCGCGGTCATGAAAGGTCGTGGGTTGGCTTAATTCTCATTCTGCCTTTGCTAGAGGGATGGAATTATTCAATCGCAATGATTGGTGGTTGCTCGAAAGGAAATAAGCATTCTGTTTAATAAAAGAAGGAGGGTACTATATAAAATAAAATAAAAATAAATACTTCTCTACAGATAAAAAAAAAAAAAAAAAAAATTGCTTTTGCTCTTTCCTCATTTTTCACTAATATTTCACAGCTACTTACTTTTGACTATCAATACTCGGCATAACCTGCGGATTGTCCCCACCGACGAGTATCTGTCTTTAACACTATTTTCTTCTAAATATTCTTTTGCATCAGTTCGTGAGCATGAGCAAAAATGTCGGGGCAGAGTGGTTGCTGATCTGGTCGCTCCACTGATGATGATGATGATGATGATGATGATGATGATGATGATGATGATGATGATGATGATGATGATGATGATGATGATGATGATGACAAAGACGAATATCCACAGACTGGAAAATCCTCTCGTATGGGTGGGAGCCTAACCGTTCCACAACTAAACACTGAAGTCATTAGTCCAATCAAAAGTTAACATGTTTTATCTAAAATCTTTTGATACTGAATTATGTTATAGTCAGATAAATTGTATAATATAACACGGTTTGGTTGGTATTTCCTGTTTCAGTGGTCTGGTAACAAAACGTTTATATGCGCGTAAAACATAACTTCAATTAAATGATGAATCGAATGTGTGAGTTAGTGTTACACACACAGACACACACACACACACACACACACACACACACACACACACACACACACACACACACACACACACACACACACAACACGATGGTCTGGAGGCTAAATCCGACGCAGTAGTTGTAGAAAAAGTCACCTCCGTGGGTCAGGTTTTAGCTATACCGTGGTTGATTAGGGAGGGCTTTCATCGGTCGAGGGTGGCTCTGCCAAAGAAGCTCACATACAATACACATACAAATTCACACATATGCACATACACACACACACACACACACACACACACACACACACACACACACACACACACACACACACACACACACACACACACACACACGTGTGTGTGTGTATTTTCTTTTCTCGTGACGATAAATTGCCCTCATAAAAGTTACAGAACCATATTCTTTCTCCTCCCGCCCCCGTCCCCCTCTATCATTATTCACGCCTTTTGATCGTTCACGTCATCCTAATGGGGATTATTTCATTTTCACTCGCGCCAAGCCATTCTTCAGAAACCTCTTGGTAATTAGCGCTCGTGAAGGTAC
>NC_061821.1:30974413-30976913 GCF_019202785.1 Penaeus chinensis | reverse complement strand
GGGAAAAGGGGGTGATGGAGAGGGGGTGATGGAGAGGGGGAGGGGCAAAGGGCTTGAGTTTGAATGAGTGGAAAAGAGAAAAGCTTTCGATAAAGATGGGAATAAGAGAAGGGTGCGCGAATGAGGGAATGAACAACAGAGGGAGAGACGCTGAAAAAAATGCTAGAAGGGGAGAGAAATAGATGATTAATTATAGAGAAATTGTGTATAAAATGCAGAAGCCAGGCCAGGGATAATGAAAATGAGATTAAAGATTCAACAACAATTATAGCCGAAATCACGAGGGAGGATGAGCACATAAAGATACTCGTAAAAGAGAGATATAATGCAAATAATGCAATGACTGCAATGATTCCAGTCATGGAAATGGCAAACAACTACACATATAGTAACATTTGGATCATGCTGTTGTTGTTGCTATTAATACTACAACCAGCACTACTTCTACATCTATTACTACTACTTAAAATAATGATAATGATAAAGATGATAATAATAATAATAATAATAATAATAATAATGATAATAATAATAATGATGATAATGATAATAATAGTAATAATAATGATACAAATAATAAAAAATAGTAATAAAATGGATGATGAAGTAAATGATAAAATTTGAATAAAAATAATAGTGATAATAATAATAATGATAGTTATGATAATAATAATAATAATAATAATAATAATAATAGTAATAATAATAATAATAATAATAGAAATCAAGATAAAATGATAATGATTATATCAATAAGATAATAATGAAAATAATAATAATAATAATCATAACAACAATAATAATAATAATGAAAAAAAATATAAATAATAGTAATAACATAAATAATAATAATATTAATAAAGATGATAATAAGTTTGATAACAGGGATAATATCGATAATGATAATGATAATAATAATAGTAATAATAATAATAATAATAATAATAGTAATAACAATAATAATAATAATGATAATAGTAATAATAATAATAATTATAAAAAATATAGTGTTAATGGTAATAATAAAAGAAACAATAATAATGACAGTAATAAAAATAATAATAATAATAACAACAAAACAGATAATAGCGATTATCATAAAAGTGATGATGGTAACTATAATTAGGATACTACTACTCCTACTACTACTACTACTACTACCACTAGTAATAATAATAAAAAGGGTAATGGTAATGATAATAATAATGATAATAGTAATAATAATAATAATAATAATAATAATAATAATAATAATAATAATAATAATAATAATGATAATACCAACAAAAATTACAATAATGATGATAATGATAATCATAACCATAATAATGATTAGGATACTACTACTACTAAAAATAAAGATAATGGAAATTATGATTATGATGATGATAATGATGATGATAATAATAGTAACAATAAAGATAAATACCACTTTTCATTCTAATTCATAGTAGTAGTAGTAGCTGTAGTATTTTTATAAGTATTAATGATGAATTTAGGATAATTGTATTGATAATAATATTACGTAATATATCTAGTATACCAGCAAAAAACGACAAAAGACAAGCGATGAAAAAATAAAATTAAGCTCATGGATGGTAAAAAAAATATTGAAAAACAATGCATAAATTAATGATTTATTGAGAATGACCAAAAAAGAAGACGAAGACATGTAGACGGGAAGAGTGAAAGATGATGAAGATAAAATGGAAAGACCTGGAACGTCGAGAAGAGGAAGGGTAAGAGGCGAGGACATGTGAACGAAAGAGAGAGGCACAGATGAAGATGAGAGGGGAATGAGGACAACCAAGAGGAAGAAAGTTTTCAGTATAAGAAAATATATGGAAAATGTGAATCACAGAATGAGAGAAAGAGACACGGATGAAGAAGAAAGGGAGAAGGGAGGGAATAAGGGAAGGAGAAAAAAGTTAAAAGTAGAGACAGAAATAGAGAAAGAAGACAAGAGAGTGAAAGAAAAGAGAGAGAAAAAAGTTAAAAGTAGAGACAGAAATAGAGAGAGAGGACAAGAGAGTGAAAGAGAAGAGAGAGAAAAAAGTTAAAAGTGGAGAGAGAAATAGAGAGAGAGAACAAGAGAGTGAAAGACATAGACAGAGTCGAGGAGAAAAGTAGTAGAAACAAGGTACTAAGAGGAATACAATAATTCTAGAATAAAGAGGAACGAAGAGAAAGGTATGCAGGGGAGACAAACATGGAAATTCAATGTAAAGAAAAATATAGATAAAGCGGACACAGGAATGGAAGAGAGATGTACAGAAGGAGAGAAGGGAATGGCAAAAAAAAAAAAAGAAAGAAGAGGAATATATTGTAGTAAAAAGAAAGAAATAGAGCAAAGGAAAGAGAAAAGGAAAGTAAAAAAAGAAGCAAACACCATCTGAAGGACAGAGAGAGAAATATAATAAAGAGAGAGAAAGAAAGAAAAAAACAAGAAATGGAATACAAAGAAGATACAGTAAGAAGAAAGAGGAGGAGGAAGATAAGA
>NC_061821.1:30956913-30959413 GCF_019202785.1 Penaeus chinensis | reverse complement strand
ATGAAGAAGAAGAAGAAGAAGAGGGCGCCAAGGAGGGGGAGGTCGCCGAGGAGGAGGAGGAGGAGGCCGTCGAGGAGGAGGAGGAAGAGGCCGCAGAGGAGGAGGAGGAAGAGGCCGCCGAGGAGGAGGAGGAAGAGGCCAAGAAGGAGGAGGACGAGGAGGAGGAGGAGAAGGAGGAGGAGAAGGAGGAGGAGGAGGAGGAGGAGGAGGAGGAGGAGGAGGAGGAGGAGGAGGAGGAGGAGGAGGAGGAGGAGGAGGAGGAGGAGACTACCGAGGAGGAAGAGGAGACTACCGAGGAGGAGGAGGAGACTACCGAGGAGGAGGAGGAGACTACCGAGGAGGAGGAGGAGACTACCGAGGAGGAGGAGGAGACTACCGAGGAGGAGGAGGAGACTACGAGGAGGAGGAGGAGGAGGAGGAGGAGGAGGAGGAGGAGGAGGAGGAGGAGGAGGAGGAGGAGGAGGAGGAGGAGGAGGAGGAGGAGGAGAAGGAGGAAGAGGAGGAGGAGGAGGAGGAGGAGGAGACTACCGAGGAGGAGGAGGAGGAGGAGACTATCGAGGAGGAGACTACCGAGGAGGAGACTACCGAGGAGGAGACTACCTAGGAGGAGAGGAGGAGGAGGAGGAGGAGGAGGAGGAGGAGGATGAGTCTACCGAGGAGGAGGAGTCTACCGAGGAGGAGGAGAAGGAGGAGGAGGAGAAGGAGGAGGAGGAGGAAGAATCAGAACGACAAGGGGGAGGAGGAGGGGGGAGAAGGACAAGGAGAGTCAAGAGAAAGAAGGGAAAGGAAGGAGAGGAGGAAGAATTAGCAGGAGGGACCAGGGCGTTGAGGAGGAGGAGAAGGAGGAGGAGGAGGAGGAATAAACTGAGGGGAGAGAACTTGGTATGATAATGAGGTACAGGAGGAGATGCAAAGAGGAGGAGAAAGATGAAGATGAGAAGCAGTAGAGAAAGAGGGAGAAAAAAAAAAGAACAAGAAAAAAAAAATAGGATGATAATAATAATAAGAGAAGGGAGAGGGAGAACGAGAAGAGGCAGAAGAGAAGGGGAGAGCGAAGGGGAAGCCTGCTTTTCTATTAGCATGATAGGATCCCTGGGTAATGTGCCCATTGTCATGTGTGAGGGCATTGTTATGTCTTCCCTACCCCCCTTATCACTCTCTCTCTCGACTGGCAAATGCGGAGAGAGAGAGAGAGAGAGAGAGAGAGAGAGAGAGAGAGAGAGAGAGAGAGAGAGAGAGAGAGAGAGAGAGAGAGAGAGAGAGAGAGAGAGAGAGAGAGAGGCAGACAGACATTTTGATTTGATTTGATAAATTTATTACGTCCGGTGGACGACAAACAGTTTTACAGAGAAGTACAAAAAATGCATGGCCGTGTCTCTCAGGGGACGTTGTGAACTATATATACTCACATATTTATTTGAATATGCAGAGAGAGAGAGAGAGAGAGAGAGAGAGAGAGAGAGAGAGAGAGAGAGAGAGAGAGAGAGAGAGAGAGAGAGAGAGAGAGAGAGAGAGAGAGAGAGAGAGAGAGAGAGGAGAAAAGAGAAAATAAAGATAGACTGTTAATAAAGAGATTAATGATTTGAGGAAATACATAAGTATATAAGCAAGAAAGGAAGAAAAAGAGGGAGAAAGGAAGAAATAGAAGGATGTTTTCGACCGCCGACCCTCATTTGCGTTCGAGTCAACCACGAAACGGCCCCCAGGGAGAGTGAGTGTTGACGAGCACGATCTAGGGCCACAGTTACGCACAAACACACCATACATACATATCTCTCTGTTAACAAAAAATCACATGGGTGTACTTCATGTGCATGTTCTCGGAGACAAAAGTACAGATAGACAAAAATACAGACAGACACGAATAAAACTTTCCACACATAAACATACAATCCTAACACACACACGCATATGCATACATATACTCTCGTAAAGGAAGGCATAAACTGATCTTTACGCACGAAAGCACAATATCAGGAATGTACCCGTGGCAACTCATGCGGAGACGGAAAATTAACCCGGAGAGGAACGCTGACACAAGCGTATGCTAGAACACACGCACATAACGAGGGAGAATTAGATGGAGCGAGAGAGAGGGGGGGATGGGAGGAAAGAAAGGAAGAGAGGGGAAGAGTGAGAAGAGGAGGATACGGAAGGGGCAGTGGATGTGAGAAAGGAATATAAATGGGCACATATGCGCATGCACGCGCGCAGATACACACGCACACACACACACACAGATTGAGAGAGAGAGAGAGAGAGAGAGAGAGAGAGAGAGAGAGAGAGAGAGAGAGAGAGAGAGAGAGAGAGAGAGAGAGAGAGAGAGAGCGAAAGAGAAAGAGAAAGAGAACGAGAGAAAGAAAGAGAGAGAGAAAAAGATAGATAGATAGATAGATAGAGAGAGAGAGAGATAGAGTGAGAGAGAGAGATAGATAGAGAGAGAGAGAGAGAGAGAGAGAGAGAGAGAGAGAGAGAGAGAGAGAGAGAGAAAGAGAAAGAG
>NC_061821.1:30941913-30946913 GCF_019202785.1 Penaeus chinensis | reverse complement strand
ACATTCACATATTCACACTTACCTTTACGCGCGCGCGCACGCACACACACACACACACACATACACACACACACACACACACACACACACACACACACACACACACACACACACACACACACACACACACACACACACACACACACACACACACACAAACACACACACACACACACCTAAACATAAATAGACAAATAGATACATGAATGATGTATTGTATATATAAAGGAAATATCTTATAGACTAGATATAAGAGTGAAAAAATACATTGTGACGGAGTAAAGGCAGGCGATCCAATAATAACTTGGCGAACATTTGCCGACAAGTATACGATGAAAAATCTTATCAAAGGCCCAGAGGAAATTACTTACATTATCGAACTTCTCCAGCTTTTCCAGTCGTGTTTGTTTCTACGTCTCCCCTATGTTTTATAGCTTTTGTTAGTTTCTTTGTTAGTTATTAATGTTGCTGTTGATGTTATTGTCCTTCTTATACATGTACCTTTTGTATTTCCTTCTCTTGTCTTTCGATTCTCTTCACCTACCGTTCTTCATCCTTGATTAATCATTTCCCCCTCTCACTTTCCTTTTCCTTTCTCTCCCTCCTCTTCTTCCAGTGTCCTCATCTCCTCTCTCTCCTCCTCCTCTGTCCCCTAAACTTCTCCTAATCCTAACCGTCTCTCCATTCTGTCCTTCTTCTACTTTCCTTCGTTCCCTCCTTTCTCCTTTCTCCTTCTCCATTTCCCCTTGTAATCTTTCTCGCTCCTCCTCCTCCTCCTTGTAACGTCATCACCAATCTTCACTCACTTTGTTTCTCTTCTAACCTTCCCATCCCTTCTCTCTACTTATCCTAATTCTCATTTCCTTCTCCTTATCCTCTTACCCTTCTCCTCATTATCTTGTCCTTTCATTTTCACGCTACACCCCTCCGCGTCCTCCCTATCCTTAATCCTACGCCCCCCACCCTTCCCCTTCTCGAACACTATCTTGCAGGAACCAACAAGGGATAGTAAAGGCCTCTCCTGCTGTCATTATTCTAACCCTCCCCTAACCCTACTATAATAGGGAGGTGGGGGGGGGGGGAGTTGCAAGAACATCCCCCCCTCCCAATCTCTCCTTTTAGCAGAGCGCTCACTGCTCCCAGCGCCACCCCACCCGCTTCCTTCCCACTACCAACCCCTCCTCCCCCACCCTTTCAAACACAGGAGGGCCTCCCTTCCGGCGACTCTACCATATCCGCCCCCTTTTCCCCGACATTTAGTAATAGCCATTCCTACTACCATAACCCCCCACCAACCCCCATTAATAGAAGCACGTCAGCTTCCACTACCTCCACCCTCCTCCTCCTTCCCTTCCTTCAATCCTCCCTCTTCCTCTCCCTCCTCCTCCTTCTGCCCTTCCTCCTTCTCCTCGTTTCCCTCCTCCTCTTCCTCTTCCTCCTAATCCTTTTTCCCCTCCTCCTCCTCTTTGCCTTCCCCTCCTCTTCCTCTTCCTCCTCCTCTTTCTCCTTCTTTCCCTACTCTTCCTCTTCCTCCTCCTTTTCCCATCCTCCTCCTCCTCCTCCTCCTCTTTCTCCTTCTTTCCCTCCTCTTCCTCTTCCTCCTCCTCCTTTTCCCCCTCCTCCCCCTCCTCCTCCTCCTCCTCCTCCTCCTCCTCCTCCTCCTTCTCTTCTACCTCTACCTTCCCTTGACCTCCTCCGCTGTTGATTCTACATTCCTTTGAGGTCTCTAAGCCATGTTGGAGACGATGGATGGCCTTATTAAGGTTTTTGAAAATAGTGTACATGTGGGTCTCGAGTGGTTTATGGTTTCTGCCTTTCTTTTTTTATTTCTTTTTTTTCTCTTCCTTTTTGTGTCTATATTTATTTCTAGTTTTGGAAAGGAAGTTTAGACTTATTTTGATGTGTATGTCCCTCCTGAATGTCCGTTATTATTCTTACTATTCTTACTGATGTTTTTTTTTTTTTTTTTTTTTTTTTTTTTCTATTCAACCTATTTATCTATATATTACGTTTCCTTTACTCTAAGTTGGGGTAGTAATGACATTTGGGAAGTAGACATAATCTTACTTGAGCTGTATAAATAAAGAGGGTTAATGCTAACAGTTTTATATATCTGTGATGTTCACCGGAGTATTAGTGAGGGACAGTAAACACACGCAAGCGCGCGCAAAGACGCACACACACACGCATACTCACACGCACACACACACGCACACGCGCGCACACGACACACACACACACACACACACACACACACACACACACACACACAAAAAAAAAAAAAAAAAAAAAAAAAAAAAAAAAAAAAAAAAAAACTACAACAACAACATAATAACAACAACAATACCAACATCATATATTGTTAAAAAAAAAAAGTTAGAGATTCATTTAGCTGAATCCAAACCGAGTCTTTATATATTTCCAAAACCTGGTTTATCCGTCTATTTATCCTTTCGGGCATTCGACAGAAAAATCCAATTACTTTGATTGCATATCGCATCGTTTTATCAATACGGATCTCGACGTAATTAATTGTGTGAAGTTCACGATAGGACCGGCGAGGGAATACGTGTGTTTTCACTCAAGTTAACAAGTTATATGTACAATGTGTGTATATGTGTTAAAAATAGAAAAAAAGAGAGAGAGAGAAAAGGAGAGAGAGAGAAAAAGAGAGAGAGAAAAGGAGAGAGAGAAAGAAAAGGAGAGAGAGAAAGAAAAGGAGAGAGAGAAAGAAAAGGAGAGAAAGAAAAGGAGAGAGAGAAAGAAAAGGAGAGAGAGAAAGAAAAGGAGAGAGGTAGAAAAGGAGAGAGAGAAAAGGAGAGAGAGAAATAAAAGGAGAGAGAGAGAAAAGGAGAGAGAGAAAGAAAAGGAAAGAGACAAAAAAGGAGACAGACAAAAAAGGAGAGAGACAAAAAAGGAGAGAATGAGAGAGAGAGAGAGAGAGAGAGAGAGAGAGAGAGAGAGAGAGAGAGAGAGAGAGAGAGAGAGAGAGAGAGAGAGAGAGAGAGAGAGAGAGAGAGAGAGAGAGAGAGAGAGAGAGAGAGAGAGAGAAAGAGAAAGAGAAAGAGAGAGAGAGAGAGAGAGAGAGAGAGAAAGAGAGAGAGAGAGAGAGAGGGAGAGAGAGAGAGAGAGAGAGAGAGAGAGAGAGAGAGAGAGAGAGAGAGAGAGAGAGAGAGAGAGAGAGAGAGAGAGAGAGAGTGAGAGAAAGAGGGAGAACAAAATATTGAAAGAAGGAAAGAATGAGCAAGACAAGTCGACAGAGATAGAAAGCCGAAGGAAAATCATATACATGAAATTATTTACATATATATTAACTTGCTCGTTCAAGAAGAAAAGTTCCGAGAACTTCGTGCACATTAGTCTTCGTTTCCCTTATTAGTGATGGAGATTAGGGTTTACCTGCCGTGACTGGGATGAGAGAGTGTAATGCGCCAGTGAAATATATTCCTTTATATGTGTATATGTGTGTATGTGTGTGTGTGTGTGTGTGTGTGTGTGTGTGTGTGTGTGTGTGTGTGTGTGTGTGTGTGTGTGTGTGTGTGTGTGTGTGTTTATTCCGTGGTTTCCTGTCTCCTTTGAGAGGAATTATGATATATTATTTTTTTAAATCTTGTCAGTGTTTAATTCGGTAGTGGTAAGAACAGTAGCAGCAAGCGTAGTTTTTTTTTTTTTAAAAGTTAATGTCATTGTTAATTATTGACAATTATAATATAAAAACAATAATATGATATTGAAAAAAAAGGGACTGAAATAATGATAATTTGAAGCCAATTTCCTCGAACGAGAACCGAATTGTGTTGGTTCATTTCTCCGCTGAGGTCGACACCCTGACAGTCAGTAATCAATAAACCTTATTTTCACTCCAGCAGAACAAGAAAGCACCTGTTCTTACTCTCTCATTTTCCAACTAAAATATACACATTCCTTGATATGCAAATACTGCATGTAAATTTATAGAAGGCATAAAAGTACTCTGCGAACGAAATCCGCGCGGGGAAGGACGCGATACACGTAATCCCTCGGTGAAGTAAGCCAAGTTGAGAATTAGTATTGCATTACCATGGTACAATGAGGTGATTATTGTACACGGAGAAGAAACAGCTGCGCCACCGGCAAAGCGAGCGAGATAGGGAAATCGCGTTACAACACTGGCTACAAAGCAATTGCATCTGCAAAGGCAAGACAAAATAGAATACACACACAAAATAATGCATCGCCTGTTAATGTCCAGTTCTGGAAATAAGCGGGATTATGCCTGGAATATTTGTCCCAAAAACGTGTAGTGTTTTTTCTGTGCGTGTGTAAATATCGTGAGCACTGTAAATATGTGGCGGTGTTTTAATGCAATCCATTTTTTCTCTTTCCTTTATTTTCACTCTGTAGCGTAAATTGAATATCTGAATTTGGAATTAATAAAAATCTAATTATTTTAGGCCGACCGGTTATCAGAACATTTTTTTTAGTCCCTCTCCCTGAATATCTGACACAGTGAATGTGATAATGAATTAGTTTTATGCATCGCTTTTCGAGCTAAAATTAAAAGAAATTTCGTGTAATAGTGAACACTCTGCCACGCTTATAGATTAACCTGACACCGCTGTAATGTAATATGGCCAAACACAGAGCGCGACTGTAACGTACACCACTGTTACATTTTTTATTGCACGCCAAAATGAACCATGAAAGAGACGTATATGGACCGCAAGTTGCTAGGTGCTGCAGACGTTGCAGCAGATTGTGCACCACAGATTCTGATTATGTACTTTGCTTGCAGAGGATTTCGTCTTGTTTTGGATTTTTTGATGGAGATGAGAAGATTCAGTTGCTTTTCATAGTAACAACTTTTGTCTGATAATCTTTGGGTGAATTTCTTAATCTTTAGTAGCAGTAACCTGCAATTAATTTTATCCTTTTTGCTGCTATAATCATGATATTGATTATCACTCACATCTTTTTACATTGGCCTGCACACGGGTCATCTAATTTCTAGTGATCAAACC
>NC_061821.1:30931913-30934413 GCF_019202785.1 Penaeus chinensis | reverse complement strand
CTCCTTCCTCCTCTCCAACTGTCTCCATACTCCCATCCCCTCCCTCCTTCCCTCATCCTTCCCTCCTTCCTTACCCTACGCCTCCTTATTTTTCTCTCAAATACGCGCTCCATCTCCCAAGAAAAGAAAAGAAAAGAACGAAAAAATTCAAGCTAAAAACTCGAAGATTACCAGAACAATGCGTCAGTCGTAGGAACCAACGTCTTGAGAAATTCACGAAAGGTTTAAAGACGCCTGATATCTCATGTAAATAGAATAAATGATGTTGGATTTTCCTTCAATCAGCACAGTAAACGCAAGGAGATGGTTTTATGATGCAAGCAAACACACCGAGACTCTGTCAATTTTCTGAACAGTGAATGGTAGTGAAAGAATTTCGCTACGAGTAACTTTTTTTTTTTTTTTTGACGGTGATAGAGGGGTGATGGACGGTAGGGGTAGGGGTAGGGGTGGGGGAGAGGTTCGGGGAGGGGGTGGGAGAGGGGATGGGGGGAGGGAGAAGGAGGGGTCGAGTGTAGACGCGTGTATATGGATTACTGACGGTAGATTTGGGGACCGAGTGAGGGGGGAGGGGGGGAGGGAAAGGGGGGAGGGGGACAAAAGTTTGGAACGTAAATTGAAATTATAAATAAGGAATTCCAAAGGCTTCGTGACTTTTATTTCTAACTTCCCAAAGTGTATTTTTCTGTACACACAGAACGAACACACATAAAACACAAAACACTTGCACGAACATAGACACACGCGGATAGATAAATGTAATTAGAGAATGATATATAGGTAAGTAGATAGACAGACAGTTAGGTAGGTAAGCAGAAAATACTTAGACAAATAAACAAACAAACAAGTGACACACACACACATACCTACATACATATGTGCATATATCCGTACATACATGTTTACATACATACGTACATACATTCATACAGACATTCATATATACATGTATGCATCCATACATACATGCATACATGCATGTATACATACATGCATACATACATGTATGCATATATATGTACATTTATATGTATATGTTTTTATACATACATCATAAATACATGCATGCATACATACATACATACATACATACATACATACATACATACATACATACATACATACATACATACATACATACATACATACATACATACTTACATAAATACGTACATACATACATACATACATGCATATGTACATACATACATACATACATACATACATACATACATACATACATTCATACATACATACATTCATTAATTCATTGATATATACACACAATGCAGATGCACATATACACACTATACATACATACATACATACACACACACACACACACACACACACATACACACACACACACACACACATACATACATACATACATACATACATACATACATACATACATACATACATACATACATACATACATACACACACACACACATACATACATACATACATACATACATACATACATATACATACGTACTTACGTACTCACATATACACAAATAAATAGATAGATAGATAAATAAATAAATAATTAAATAAATAAATAAATAAATAATGTAACAGAGAGACCGACAGACAGATTAGACTAGAAGTTGAAAAAATGAAAGTAGAATGGCGATATCGAAACGTCTTATTAATCCTAGACCGGACATATGGCAACACTTCGCCAACCGCGATGTTGCCAGTCCGTGAATACAGTTTTTACGACAGCTGGGACGAGTGATTTTTCGCGAATGTGGAACTTTGTTGTCAAAATGGCATATTTTCTGTAGACTCTGTTTTGAACTATTTATTCCTTTTTTTTTTTTTGTTCTTCTCAAAGGGTATTTTTGTTGTGTTAATATCGATTTTTTTTTTGTCCAGTGTCCTTTCTTTTTTGTGCTCCTTTGATTATTATGGCTGTTGATGTTGTTGCTGTTATAGTTGGTATCTTATGAATGGAATATATATCAAAGTTATTGGAATGAGCAGTAAAAGGATTTTGCTGGTATTATTGTTTTAATTATTACTGTCATTATGAGATGCCTGGTTAATAATAATAATGAGAATAATAATAACAAAGATAACAATGATAATAACAATAGTAATAATAATAATAATAATAATAATAATAATAATAATAATAATTATTATTATTATTATTATTATTATTATTATTATTATTATTATAATAATAATAATAATAATAATAATAATAATAATAATAATCATAACAATAATAATAATAATGATGATAATAATAGTAATACTAATAACGATAAACATAATAAAAATAATAATGATAATAATTATAAACTACTACTACTACTACTACTACTACTAATAATAATTATTATTATATTTGTTATTATCCTCCTCCTCCTCCTCCTCCTCCTCCTCCTCCTCATCATCATCATCATCATCATCATCATCATCATCATCATCATCATCATCATCATCATCATCATCATCATCCTTTTATTAAGATTATCATTAC
>NC_061821.1:30919413-30926913 GCF_019202785.1 Penaeus chinensis | reverse complement strand
ACACACGACACACACTCCACACCACACCACCCACCACCACCCACAACCACACAAACACAAACCACACACCACCACCAACACACTGACCCCCACACACACACACACCCACACACCCACACACACACCCCCCAAACCAAACAAACAAAAAACAAATTACACACCACATAACCCCCCCCCCTCCCCCCCCCCCCCCCCCCACCCCCCCCACCCCCCCCCCCCCACCCCCACCCCCCCCCCCCCCACCCCCCCCCACCCACCCCCCACACTAACACAAACCACACACCCAACACACCCCACACCACACACACACCACCCACACACACAAAACACACACACACACACACACACACACACAACAAACACACACACACACACACACACACACACACACCCCACCCACACACCAAACACAAACACACACACACACACACACACAAACACACACACACACGAGCTACAAGAGCACACATAGCTCACACACGACCCCATACACACACAACACGCCATCACACGACACGAGCACACACCACACCAACACACCAACACGACACACACGAACACACACAATAGCACACACATCACACACGAACACACACACACACACACAGCCACACACACAGCATACAACACACACACACACACACAGCACAACAACACACACAGCCCACACCAGCACGAACCACGCCCCACACACACAGCTACACACACACACCCACACACACACGACACAACCCACACACACACCACACGCACACACACACATCTACAGCACAGAAACAACACACAACTCCAACACTACACACACCACACACGAAACCACACTCAATAGATATACACCCCCCCACTCCCCCGCCCCACCCCCCCCACCGCCCCCCCCCCGCGCCCCCCCCCCCCCCCCACCCACCCCCCCCCACACACCACACACGACAACACACACACACAACACACACACACACACACCCCCCGACACACACGACACCCCCCCCCCCCCCCCCCCCATCCCCCCCCCCCCCCGCACCGCTCCCGCCACCCCCCCCCACGACACACACATCCACACATACAAATCACACAACCAACACACACAGCTAACAATCCATAACACATATAGATATATATATATATATATATAATAGATATATAGATATTATATATTATAGTATGATTTAATATATTACATTTACAATACCCATCTAAAACCCAACTTTCCACTCCACAGCACCATCTCCTCCCCGCTCATCATACGCGATTCAACCCCCCATTCCGCGCCACTGAGATCTCACCTGCGAGCATGGCAGCCCCACAGAGCCCAAGCGCGAACGCATAGCCGCAATTCCTCAAGACTGAATGCGAAACGAGCCGAGCCTATTCATCCAGACAACAACCCCCCCTAGCAATGATCATAGAGAACTGCGCACACGATACAATATGCCGCACACGTATTTTTCTTAAAGCGATATATATCCAATTGGGGTGGGCCCATGGCATGGTATACCTTAAAAGAAGCCGAATAGCTTTTTAGGATTACGTCCCTTAATTTTAATATCAAGACAGTGCGAAGATGAAGGACGCCGGCAGATGCAGAAGCCCGTTACCATCAGATTACCCTCCTCCCTCATGCGTTCATGCAACAATCCTACCTCCGGGTTAGCTTAGTATCTCCAAACCCCACCCGTCATTATGCCTTTTTCTCTCTCCTTCCTCTTTCTTATCCATTTCCACCAGCCTTTTCATCAGTCATATCGGACTCTAACCACCTATGATTCTTTGTCATCCTCTTTCCTCGCTAATTATACCTCTTTTTCTTCCCCACTTCTTTCCCCCCTTTCCATCCCCCGTCTTTCCTCATCATCATCCTTTCCTCCGCCTCCTCCTCCTCCTCCATTTCCCCTCATCTTCCTCCTTTTCCTCTCCACCGACTCCTCCCCCGCCCCCCCTCTCTTGTTTATTTTTCTCCCCATCCCTCTTACCCTCCTCCCCTCGTACCCTTTTATGATTTTATTTCTCTCGCTTACACCTCCCTCCTTCCCATACTATTCCCTTCTTCCTTGCCAACTCTTTCCTTCCCCAACCTCCTCATTCAACCCTCCTTTCCTTTCTCTCCTCTTCCTTTCCCCAACACTTCCCTCCTTCCCCTCCCCATCACCCTCTTCCTTACTTCTCCCTTTTTTCCTTACTCTCACCCCTTGCCCCACACACCCTCTTCCTTTCCCCTACATTTCCTTCTTTCCCCTACCCCCCTCACTCTTTCCTCTTCTCACCCACCCTCTTCCTTTCCCTTAAACCTACCTCCCTTGCATCTTCCCTCACTCCCGCCCCCTGTATCCTCCTCCCTTATCCTTCTCTTCCTCCCTCCCCCCATCCTCTCCCAAATACCTCCCTCCTCCCCCTCCCCCCCTCCTTTCTTCCCTCCCTCCTTCCCCTCCCCCCTCCCTTCTCCCCTGCCTCCTCCCTCCTCCCTCTCCCCCTCCCTCCGCATTAAGGCGATGGCGCGGCTGGTAGTGACAGGTATGGCGTGCGCGGCGAAGGGAAGAAAAGACGGCATGGCGAGCGCACCTTCGGCGTCCCCTTATTAATAACACAGGCGCACCGACTTAACCATAAATCCTTCCACGGAGCACAAGACGTCATACATCACCTTCACGGAACGTTAAAGATGGCTGACGCGCGAGAAATATCAAGCGTATTCATCTCTCTCTCTCTCTCTCTCTCTCAACCAACTCCTCTCTCTCTCTCTATCAACTACTAACTATCTATCTATCTATCTAACTAACTATCTCGTACCTATCTGAATCTCTCTATCTCTCTGACTCTCTTCTAATCATCTAATCTCTCCTATCTCTCCTACTCTCTCTATCTATCTATCTACCAAACTATCTCTCTATCTATCCTCCACATTGTTCCTTCCACTTCCTCTTCTTCTCTCCCTCGTCTCCCTTCTTTCCTTCCCCAGTTTTTCCCCAACATCTATTAATCCTTTCTCTCCCCCTTCCCCCTCAGTTTCTCATCATCCACCTTCCTCTCCTTCCTCTCTCTCTCTCTCTCCTCCTCTCGGTCCTTCTCCACTCTCACTTCATCCACTCCTCTCTCTCTCTCTTCTCTCTCTCTCAGTCTCACTCTCGATCTCTCTCCATCTCTCTCCACTCGTCTCTCTCTTTCCTCTCTCCTTCATCTCTCTTCTCTCTCTCTCTCTCCCTCGTCTCACCTCTCATCTCTCTCCTCCACTCCGATTACTCTACTCTCTCTCTTCTCTCTCTCAAAATCGATCCCTTCTCTGTCTCCTCACTCCTCTCTCTCTCTTACTCTCTCTCATCTTCTCTCTCCTCTCTCAGTATCTCTCTCTCTCTCTCGTCTATCATCATCTATCAAATTCCACTATCTCTCTATCTAATCGTACCCCATCTTTCTTTCTTACTTCCTCTTACTTCCTCTCCCCTCGTCTCCCTTTCTTTCCTCCCCCAACATATATATTAAATCTTTCTCTTACCCCTTCCCCTCATTTTTTCATCTTCCCTCCTCTCGTCTCTTTTCCTCCCTCAATCTCTCTCTACTTCCGGGTCTCTCTCTCATCTCTCGTCATCTCTCTTCTCGATCTCTCTCTCTTTCTCTCTCTCCTCTCTCTCTCGTTCTCTCTCTCTCTCTCTCTCTAATCTCTCCTCATCTCTCCTCTCTCTCTCTCTCCTCTCTCTCTATCTCTCTCTCTCTCTGTCTCTCTCTCTCTCTCTCTACTCATCTCTCTATCTCTCATCTATCTCTCTCTCTCTCTCTCTCCTCTCTCTCTCTCTCTCTCTGTCTGTCTGTCTGTCTGTCTCTCTCTCTCTCGTCTCTCTCTCTCTCTATCACTCTCTCGTCTCTCTCTCTCTCTCTCGGCATCAATCACTCCTCTCTTCACTCTCTCCTTCTCTCTCTCGTCGCTCATATCTCTCCTCTTACTCTCTCACTCCAATCATCTTTCTCTCTCTTCCTCTCTCATCACTCTCTCTCTCTCTCTCTCTCATCCTATCTCATCTCTCTCATCCTCTCTCTCTCTCATCTCGTCCTCTTACTGTCTTTGTTTCATCCTATCTCGGTTTCTGTGTCTATCGGTTTGTCTGTCTGCCTCTTGAGAGAGAGGGGAGATAAATGTGAGAGATAGATAGGAGATAGATGAATTAGATAAAATATATAGAGAGAGAATAGTGTGTGTTAGTGTTTTTTTTGTTGTGTGTGTGTTGTTGAGGTGAGGGTAGAGGAAGTTGTGGTAGAGTGTGAGAGAAAAATTAAGAGTTAAGAATTAAGGATGTAAGAAGTAAAATATTGGGAGAATAGATGAAGAATGAAGAGAAGGATTAAGATGGAGGTAGAGATGGAGAGAGAGAGAGTGATATAAGAGAAGAGGAATAGATAGAGATAGAGGAGAAGGATAAGATGTAGAGAAGAGAGATAATAGAATTAGAGATTTTTAAAGATATAGAGAAGTGAGATAGATAGAGATGTGAGTGATTGAATTGATTGAGTGTGAGATGAAGATTTATAGGGAGGAGGGAGGTGAGAAAATGATTAGTTATAGATGAAAGAGGGGGAAAAGTAAAATATTGAGAAAGAGGTTATGGAAGAATGAGAGAGAAGGATGAATGAATGGTAGATAGGGGGGGGAGAGATAGATGGGAGAGGGAGACTATTTAGGTGTGAGGGAAGATGGAGAAGAAATGAGATTTTATGAGAGAATATGTGAATGAGAGAGAGAAGAGAGAGGAGGAGAATAGTAGAGAATGATGATGAAGAGAGATAGAGAGAGAGAAGAGAGAGAGGGAGGAAGGGAGGGAGATATAATGGAGAGGGAAGAAAGATAAAAAATATGGAGAGAGAGCAGGATAAGGGAGGGAGAAGTTGAAGAGGGGGAGGGGAGGGAAATGAGAGGAAAGGAAAGGTGAGGGAGGAATTAGAGAGAAAAGTTGTGTGGGGTGAGGTGTGAGTAAAGAAAGTTAAGGGACTCATCCTTCCCTCTTCATATTCACTAACCAATCTTTCCCGTCAACCCCCATATCCATAGTTTTTTTTCCATTCTCAATTTTCCTTTGTTGTTGCTCCTGTATTCCCCCCCTCCCCCTCCGTCTGTCCCTCATTCCTTCGATGTTCACTGACACCTCATACCACTAGAGGAAGAAACTACTTTTTTGAAGAGAATATTGAGCCTGTTATTTATTGCAGGAGAATATCACCGTAGATATCTAGGCAGTTTTATGAAGGAGGGTTAAGCTCGTTTATGGTAATTTGAATATTTTTTATATGCTCCTTCTATCGACTGAACGTTTTTATGGTTTATTTTCCGATAACTTTCCAAGGAGGGAGGAATGTAGAAAAAATAGAAATTTGTAGTTCATGACAAGATTTATAACGTTAAGGAAAATGCCATACCATATATATTTTTTCCTTTTTTTCAGAGCAAACATGTCAGCATACAGTAGTATTCATATGGTTATTGGGTCGTACTTCCAACTAAAACCTCAATTTCATAACATTTACTTCTCTATAAGTAAACTTACAGATATTTATATCAGTATACATTACATTATCTTTGTATGTCTTGGATGTAAATGTTATATCTACTTTACACGGCTGTACTTTTAAATTCCACATTTCAATATTCCCGAATATATTCTCCGTCTTCGACGAAACGACAATACTGAGGGACACTGTATGTGTGCACTGATCGGAAATCTGATAAACTTTTTTTTCTGTATAGAAGCCGACTATGACAGTCTCTACCCCCCCCCCCCCCTCCCCCCACCCTCCAGAAAAGAAGATCCAAAAGCTGTTACGTAGAAAGAAAAAAATCTCACAAACTTCTTATAAGGCAAGAAAATCTGAGGAAACTCCCGAACATAATCCCAGATTTATGGATTTCCCAACACCCACCCAAGAATCCGGTAAAAGATTCCCCAAACTGTAAGAACATGCATTAGTCAGCCTTTCCTAGGTATCGGTAGTTATGTTTACCTGTATCTTCTTCGGGAGAGGAAATGAGGAAGGAAGGAAGGAGAGACGGTAAGAGAAATATGAAGAAAAGGAGAAAGGGATTCTCCATTACATCTGTTACAAGGGTCATATCTTCATCACTATCATTATCATTATCATCCTCATCGCAATCGTAGTCATTAACATAATTATCCTTGTCATTATCATTTGCGTTATTAATATCATTATAAGTCTCATCTTCATCCTCTTTTTCATCCTCAACCTTAGCCTCTTCCTCATCCTCATCATCAATATCATCATCATTGTCACAATCATCTCGTCACCATCTCCCCTCCTCAACCTAATCCTTTTCATCATGATCATAATCCTCATCATCACCATCATCGTCACCATCATCATCATCATCATCATCATCATCATCATCATTATCATCATCCTCATCCTCATCATCATCATCATCATCATCATCATCATCACCATCATCATCATCATCATCATCATCATCATCATCATCATCATCATCATCATCATTCATACTATAATCATAATCACAATTATAGTTAGTCTTTTTATTTCAATCATACTCTTTAATAATTTCAGAAATAGGTCTTATGACAGCCATGACGCGATTATTATCCATGAAATTACTCTTGGCAATTAATTAGCAGTTTCAAGTTCACCAAAAGCACATATCAGTACAAATAAGTGGCGTGTGTTTCAGATACAAAACATCGAAAATTGCACATTGGCAGCGCTGAGTAGAGAACTTGGTTAGGACTGCACAAATATCGTCTGCAAAAAAAAAAGGGGGGGGGGGAATGTTTAAATATGTAATGCCAGATGAAGAAGAAATAGAGAGAAGAAAGTAGAATAAAATGTAAAACACAGACACAACCCTTTCTCTTCTCACACCTTCGTGTCGTTGTTACCGTAAGAATTCAGGTCGTCATTGCACCCAAGAGGAAAATAAAAGATAAATGATTCGCACACTTCCTTTCTTCTTCACAGTTTAACGTCGTTAAGGAAAATATTCCACTCATTCATCGCTCATTCTCTTCAGAACATTTAGGTTTTTTTGTTGTCAGTTTGCCCGCCTCACGTGGATAAACTCTACGGGGCCGACATTCACGTTTCACTTGCTTTCGCTTGGGCTATATGCATTTCTTTGTGTTTTGAAGTTTGGAGACGGAAGGAATTTTAGATGATGTAAAACTTATCTTTCAAGTTCAAGTTTTTCATTAGTGACGTCTCTTTCTCTTTGTCTCTGTTTGTCTGCTTGTCTGTCTGTCTCTATGTGTCTGTCTGTCGCTCTCTCTCTCTCTCTCTCTCTCTCTCTCTCCCCCCCCCCCCTTCTTTCTTTCTGAGACCCGTTTAAAAGAACACACCCGCTTATTAAAGGAGATATAGTAATAAATCGAAATCGTTTACGAGTAATTAAATCAGAGGCCTCTGGAATATGCCTTCATATATGTATTGGTTAAAGTGGTGCGTTCATTATGTAGCTTCGACCGTACCTTCACCACACTGTGCATTTCACTGACAGTA
>NC_061821.1:30909413-30911913 GCF_019202785.1 Penaeus chinensis | reverse complement strand
TCCCCCTCCTCGCCTTCCCTTCCTAATACCTTCTTCCCTCTCCCCTTCCCTTCCTTCGTTTTCCCCCTTCCCTTCCCATCACCCTGACCTCTAAACTTCATTACCTTATTAGGGCGCACCCCACTCAGCTCCTACCCAATTAAGGACGTGGAAATCAAGGGAAAAAGACAATGTAGGTCAGGCTGCGAGGGGGGGTAGGGAGGGAGCAGAAGGGGAGGAGGTAGGTAAGGGAGGGAAAGGCAGGAAGGGGAGCAGGAAGAAGAATGTTTTAGCTTTCTCTGAATCAAAGTCGAGAGGTTGGGAGGGCAGAGGGAGAGGGAGGTCAGGAAGGGTTTAAGGGACGGTAGGAAGGCCAAAGGGAGAAGAAAGTAAAGTAGGGGAAAGGGGAGAGGGAAAGGAAGGTAATGTGAACAACGATAAAGGTATGATGAGGAAGGAGGGAAGGAAGGTAGTGAAAAGAAAGGACGAGGAAGAAAGAAATTGGTGAAGATGAAAAAGTGACCTACACCACAACAGAGAGAAAAAAAAAAAAAAACACACTCTTCCAACCAAACAAGCAAATTAATAAATGACTAAACACCTTAACAAACAAATAAAACAAGCAACCAACAGTATAAACCAATAAATAAAACAAAGAAGAAAAGAAACAAATTGTTTTCGAGATAACACAACAGGTTATGAGGAACGGACGGCCATTCCAGCAGATAACGGAAGATTATGGAGACATTTTCGACGCCCTTGAGAAGGGTCCTTATCACCCACTGGAGAAGTAGAAAAATAGAATGAGAATAAGAAGTTAATGATGAAAAGAAGGAGTGGGGAAAGGGGAGGAGGAGGGGAAGGGGAGGAGGAGGGTAGGGAGGTGGAGGACGGGGAGGAGCAGGATAGGGAGGAGGAGGATGGGGAGGAGGAGGATGGGAAGGATTGGGAGGAGGAGGAGGATTGGGAGGAGGATGAGGAGAAGTAGGAATAGCAGGAGTAGTAGGAGTAGGAGTAGGAGTAGGAGTAGGAGTAGGAAGAGGAGGAGGAGGAGGAGGAGGAGGAGGAGGAGGAGGAGGAGGAGGAGAGGAGGAGGAGGAGGAGGAGGAGGAGGAGGAGGAGGAGGAGGAGGAGGAGGAGGAGGAGGAGGAGGAGGAGGAGGAGGAGGAGGAGGAGGAGGAGGAGGAGGAGGAGGAGGAGGAGGAGGAGGAGGAGGAGGAGGAGGAGGAGGAGGAGGAGGAGGAGGAGGAGGAGGAGGAGGAGGAGGAGGAGGAGGAGGAGGAGGAGGAGGAGGAGGAGGAGAAGGAGGAGAGGAGAAGAAGAAGAAGAAGAAGAAGAAGAAGAAGAAGAAGAAGAAGAAGAAGAAGAAGAAGAAGAAGAAGAAGAAGAAGAAGAAATAGTAGGAGGAGGAGGAGGAGAAGAGCAGGGAGAGGAAGGGGAGGAGTAAGAAGAGGTGAAAAATGATAATGAGAATAAGGACGAGAAGAAGGAGGAAACGGAGGAAGAAGAAAAACACGAAGGTGACATGTATTTACCGAGCTTAATGGTAGCTTGTGTGTTAAGAGGGAGATGGGACTGAGGGCGGGGGGGGGGGGGGGGGGGTAAGTTATAGTTGGGGTTGGGGGTTAATGGGGTGAGGCGGTTAGCTGGGGAAATGGGTAAATAAGGTGTTGAAAAAATTAGGAATGGGTGGAGGAGGGGTGGGGAGGGAGGGAGAAGGCAGAGGAGGAAAAGGGGAGAGGGAAAAGAGGAGGGAAGAGAAAGAAGAAGAAGAAGCGAGAGGAAGAGGAGGAGAAGAAGAAGAGGAGGACGACGAGGAGGAAGAGCGGTAGGTCAGAGTAAAAATGTATGAGACATAAAGTTGAAGTGTAGGAGGGGGAGGAGGAAGAAGAGGAAAAGAAAAGGAATAGAAAATGAAACAGACTATGACCTTCCCCCCCTCCCCCCTCCCGAAAAAAAGAGAAAGGCAAACAGATAGAGAGAGAAAGAGAATAAATAAAACACTAAAGAAAATGATAACACGTCAAGACAAAGAAAACCGGAAGACGATCCGAACCGCAGAAGCAAACACCGTTTAGCCATTACGTACACGGACCTCGCATGACCACGGACAGTGAACAGAGATGATGTACGAAGTCTCAAGACTAATCTTTGAGAAACATGGGTGAGTGTGGGCGAGGAGGAGGGGGCGAGTGGGCGAGAAGCAACGCGGTGGGGATGGGGGAGGGGGAGGGGGGGGGGTGATGCAAGAGAGGGTGAGGGGAGGAGAGGATCTTAGGGGGTTAGGTGAGGGGTGACCCGGCGAGGGGAGGGGAGTGGAAGAAGAAGTGTTAAGACAAAGAGACATTTCTCAAGCTTCGCCCGGGGTTTAAGGCCATTAAGTAAGTCTGGTGGACATATCACTTCGTCCACTGTCACGCCTCACCTGCTCGGACGGGGAGGGGGAAGGGAGGGGAGCAGAGGGAGGGATTCAGAGAGGAAGGGAGACAGAGGGAGGGCTCTAGAGCGGAAGGGAAGGAAG
>NC_061821.1:30901913-30904413 GCF_019202785.1 Penaeus chinensis | reverse complement strand
ATAATAATGATAGTAGTAGTATTAGTGGTCATGACAATAACAATAGCAACAACTATAATAGTAACAACAACAATAATAATAATAAAGATAATAATGATAATGATAATAATAATAATATTAATAATAATAATGATTACGATATTGATAATACAGGTGAACCTTATATAACATATATATATATATATATAAATATATATATATATATATATATATATATATATATATATATATATATAATAACATTTTCAGTAATGCGTGTAAACATTATTATTATCATCACCACTTCTTTATGTATGTTTTTCCAGGCTGTGAGTAATTTGTTTATGTGATACGTATTTTTGCCCATTATTTATTCAAGTATTGTACCATTAGTTTGATATGAAGGACAGTGCATTTACTGTTTTTCGAGTTTCATTAACTGTAAACACTATCTTCTGACACTCTGCTAAGTTATACTCCCGGGTAAAATGAAAAGTTGTTTATATATACTACTCTGTGTTGTCTTTTCTCTTCTTTCCGCTGTCTCTCGCTCTCTTTCTCTTTTTTTTTTTCTTTTCTTCCTTCCCCTCTTCTATCCTCCCCTTGTCCTCGTCCTCGTTCTTGTTCTCGTCCTCCTCGTCCTCGTCCTCCCCCTCGTCCTCGTTCTTGTCCTCGTCCTCGTCCTCCTCACCCTCCTCCTCCTCCTCCTCCTCCTCCTCCTCTTCCTCCACATCCTTTCCTCCTCCTCCACCTCCTTTCCTCCTCTTTCTCTTCCACTTCCTCTTCCTCTTCCTCTTCCTCTTCCTCTTCCTCTTCCTCTTCCTCTTCCTCCTCCTCCTCCTCTTCTTCTTCCTCCTCCTCTTCCTCCTCCTTCTCCTTCTCCTTCTCCTTCTCCTTCTCCTTCTCCTTCTCCTTCTCCTTCTCCTTCTCCTTCTCCTTCTCCTTCTCCTTCTCCTCCTCCTCCTCCTCCTCCTCCTTCTCCTCCTCCTCTTCCTCCTCCTCCTCCTCCTCCTCCCCCTCCTCCTCCTCCTCCTCTTCCTCCTCTTCCTCCTCTTCATCATCTTCACCCTTTTCATATTCTTTAACCTCCTCCTCCCCCTTCTCCTCATCCTCCTGCTCTTCTTCTTATTCCTCCTCCTCCTCCTCCTCCTACTGTCTTTTTCATATCTCCCTCTTCCTTTAATCTTATTCCGCATGATTCCTCTTCTAGATTTCCGAACAGAAAAATATAAAGATCCTCTGTTCTTTCCATTCACGGAAAGTTGTTGAGTTGCAAGCAAAGGACTTCGGTTGCGAGACCTGTCTGTCGCTTGCAAGGGTTTCCAGGATTCGCTTTCTGTTTTCATTGTTTTCGTATCTTCCTACTAGTTTTCCTCCTTTGTTTCACTGTCTTTGTTTGTTGGTTGATTATTTTCGTTCTCGACCGTGTCCATTTTCTGCATAAACTTTTTTCTTCCTTTTTTTTTTTATCATGCCCTTTTTGGTTTCTATATTGTTTAACTCTTCCTTCTTATCTGGGATCCGCACGTATACATACAAAATGCATTTTTAGGGTATCCATAAGTAAGTAATACATTTGTGCTGTCAGGGACCCACACGCATGTAATAGAATGTACTCTTTCTCAATATTTCAGGTATCATGGATGCGGAGGGATGGAGACAACATCAAGCTGCTCACGTGGGGTCTCCATACCTATAGTAATGATGCCAGGTACGGTTTCATTGTCAGCTGACTGGTTTTGCAATACTGCCGCAATCAGAAAGAAACTGCTGAATTAGGAGTTAGATTTTTGAATATCCTTGTTTGCATCTGTGTACTGAAGGCGACTGTCCGGGAGTTCGAGAAACTCGACTTCCCATGCCACATATAATTAGGGCCCCGACAATTCCTAGTACATAGGGGGAGGTGGCAACTTGCAGAATGAATCTGTAGGTCGAGGCTATGCACGTTACGACGTGGTCCCAGGGCCTACTTTATCTATTTACTTGTTTATATTTTTGTTTTCTTATTACACAATCATTGTGGTTATGCTAAGTGTTTTCATACTTTGCATTGTGATTTCTTGATTTTGAAGACCCAGAGACTCGTGTCATGTAAAAGCCGGTAGATTGTGCTGAATCCAAATTGACTGGTATTTTCTTAAGGAACATTATTATTGTTGTTGAAATATTAGCAATGATATATCACGTGTTCATACACAAAGGATATACATTATTCAAATAGTTATGAAGGATTGTTTTCCTTTACTTTGCTTAACTAAAGTGCAGATTTGTTATATACTTGAACGTGCTAACACCCCCAGTGCAATCCATCAACATTTTATGAGCTATCTAAGAAAATGTCTACAACTTTCATAATGAAAAGCGAGACACAGAGTTTTTCAATTTGGCGCTCTGTACCTTTTTCTTCCCCCCAGATATTCCCTGAATTTTGAACACCCAAACAACTGGAAGCTACAAATTAAATACACACAGAGGAGGGACCAAGGTAGCTACGAGTGCCAAGTGTCAACACACCCCC
>NC_061821.1:30891913-30896913 GCF_019202785.1 Penaeus chinensis | reverse complement strand
TGCACTGGATTTGTGGTAATGTGTTTATGATTATTTTTTTGTATTGATGTTCTTATGATATTAACAACAAGGGTAACGACAACGTCAATAAAGCAACAATAATAACAATAAAATAATGATGACGAGGATGGTAATAATAATGAAAACGATGATGATAATGATAATAACAATAATAATAGTAATGATAATAAAAGTGATAATATTGATGATTATAATGATAATGATAATGATGAGTCTCATAATATTTATATTAAATACAACAACGACAATAATAATAATAACAATGATAATAATAATAACAATGGTAATAATAATAATGATAATAATGCTAAGAAGAATAACTTAATGATAATAATGATGATGGTAATCATAACAGTAATAATAATATTAATGATGATGATGAGGATAATAATAATAATAATAATAATAATAATAGTAACAATAGTAACAATAATGATAATAGTAATAATAATAATAATAATAATAGTAATAATAATAATAATAATAATAATAAATAAATAAATAAATAGAAATAATAAATCAATCAATCAATAAAAATGATAATGATAATATTAGTGATGATGAGGATGACGATGATGATAGTAATAGTAGTAATTATGATAATAATAAAATAATAATAGCAATGATAATTATATCAATAATAGTAATAATAATGATAATAGTTATAGTTATAATAATAATAATAATAATAATTATAATTATTATTAATAATATCATTATTATTATTATTGTTATTATCAAAACAACAACAATAATTAATATTATTATGGCAACAATAGTAATATTAACCATTGATAATCAAAATGAAAATAATAATAATAACAATAATTACAATAATAGATAATAAAAATGAAAATAATAATAATAATAATAATAATAATAATAATAATAATAATAATAGTAGTTGTTGTAATCCTCAACCTCATCATGTACCATTATTAATTTTATCATCATTATTATTATAATTATTGTTATTGTTTATCTTTATCAATATTATTACCGTCACCATCATCATCATTACTTTTGTTGCTTTTACTATTATAATCATCATCGTCACCCTTATTTTACTGTCACCACTACCATTACTGTTTATATAACCATTTCTATTACGATTTTGTTTTATTATTATTCTATATTCATTGCCTCCTATATCCCTTGTAAAAACGTTCAAGTCTTTCCTGCTCATTACGCTGAGCATAAGGTAGTAAATACGAAAAAGTTGTAACATCAGTTTGTTAAAGTATATCACGTGCATGTAGAAAACACATTCATAATTAAATCTTGTAGACGAGGAAACGGTTTGATTTATTAATAACGTTTTTTTTTTTTTTTTTTAAATCCAGGATTATTATCATTATTACTATTATTTTCATTATTATTATTGTTATTATTATTATTATTATTAGTAGTAGTAGTAGTAGTAGTAGTAGTAGTATTAGTATTAGTATTATTTTTATTTTTACTATTATTATAATGATGATGATGTCGATGATTGATGATGATAATGATGATGATGATGATGATGATGGTGATGATGATGATGATGATGATGATGATGATGATGATGATGATGATGATGATGATGATGATGATGATAATGATAATGATAATGATAATGATAATGATAATGATGATGATGATGCTTGAGAATGGAATCAACTATAATTTAATTTTGCATAAAAAGAGGAAAAAAAAAAAAAAAACATGGTCTTCTACAATAGTGTTTACCTTCGCTGCCTTCGATAATGGCTCTCAAAGTCGGTGTAAACAATGGCTAATAGTACACATTTGTTCGATGTAATGCAAACATCGTTAGGCGTTTACAAGGTTATAATATGTGGCTTAGCCCGGGACATGGCTAAAGGATTAAATGTTCTGCGGGGTTATGGTAAACGTATTGTAGAGTATTTTATCTTTCTCTCTTCTATTATTCTATCCTATATGTCTTTCCGTCTTCATCTCGTAACACCTCTCTTTAGTAATCTTTGATTTGTTGTCTTATCATCACAATCATAAGTGTTTTGACATTTCTATTTGTTTATTTAGGTTATCTATTGAGAATTCGATCCTCCACACCTTTCGCTTTTACCTTCCGTTCATCATCGTCTTCCCCATTGATCTATCCCTTCTTCAGATACACGTTTTGATAACATTTACTTCCTCATGCACTGTCTAATCTTACAGCTAGTCAGTCCCATGATTATAGATACCTAAAATCACATTAATTCGCCCACACCAACTCTATATACCCACACCTAAGTCACCCACACGGCTATTGAGGAATTAATGTCGAACAAATTGCAAGTAGAACAACGAAGGTAAGTACAGGAAAACACATGAATATACCGAAGGCGTTTTTGCATTTATTGCTTCATCAGGGTTTGCCCAGAAGAAGCATCAGGGTTTGCCGCGATCAAGCAGTAAATACGAAAAGGCCTTCGGCATATTCGTGTGTTTTCCTGTAATTCCCTTCGTTGTTCTACTAGCCACACGGCTATGAACTACCAATACTTATATAAAGTCACCCACACTTACACAACATTACTAGAACCATAACACCTTTAACAACCCAAATTACTGTAAGTCACCCGCACTAGCCAAGCTCACACTCAGTCAGCAACACAACCTTAATCCATTCTTACTAACTCACTAACTCGTCCTCTCCCCCACCCAGCGTGAAAACCGACATGAGCAGTTCAGTCATAGTGTCCACCCTGTTCATCGCAAACGCTACTCCACGCGACTCTGGCAACTACACCTGTTCGTTGGGCGATGTAGCCACGGGCAGTGTTCTCGTGCACGTGCTGAACGGTGAGTTATTAGAACTGTGGAGTGGTGAACGGCGAGTAATTATGAGAACTACGAAGTGGTGTATGGTGAGTTTTTCGAGAAATGTGGAGTGCTGAACTGTGAGTTATTAGGGGAAATGTGGAACGGTGTACTATATAGACTACACGTACATAAGATTTCAAGATTCAAAGACATGCTACAGTTTGATTTATATTTTGTATAATCACTTCTCAAATGATAGCGCACGATGATACTACAACGTGAGACGCGCAAATGAATCGGCGATTGATCTTGTTCTGCGATGTGCTACCACTGCAGTATATCATTCGTATGCAGTATATATATTGAAATCGAATCGGATATATTTATTCAGTTCAAAACGATTAATAAGAAATTTTATTAATTAAGCTTACATAGACAAAATTTAACATTTTTTGTTTTTGGAATATTCCCTTCATTTTCTATTACATATTTGGTATAAGTATCAGTGTTTTTTATATTTAACATATACTATTAATTATTCCAATTATACTTTAACCTGCTTAACTGCTTCGCCTAGCATATTCTGTTAACTTCATGCGGAAGTTCATTAGACCTGAATTTTTAACTAGTATAATAAGATTCAAATGTTCTTCGGTGTTATATTTTTGGAAAGTTTTAGTAATATTTAATGTTAAATATTTCGTTCTGATTTATTCACTTACATGGTGACAAGTCACACAGATACGCGCACACGCACGCGTGTATGTGGAGGTGTGGTGTATAACAATGCTTTTTGCATATACGGAATACATATATAACGCCTATTGTTGACTGTTTTAAACGCATAAACAATAGGAAGGAATGGATATTGAAAATAATCACACATCCATCACAAATGATCATAGGATTATCCATCTGAATTTGCAATTTAGTTAATCTAGTTCAAACATATTACTTCCCATACCTGTCACGTAACCTATAATTGAAATAAAGCTGTTATTAATGAGGACATCTCTCCGCGCCCCAGCAGGTGAGCACCCGGAGGCCATGCAGCAGGGCTCGGGGACGAAGGACCTCTTCTCCCTCTTCCACGTGGTCCTGCTCGCCATCGCCACCACCATATTCAACACAATCTACCCTAGCCACGGCAGATGATCTCTCGGAGGTGCAAGTCACTCCAGGAATGCCCCAGCTGGCGTGTGAGGTCAGCTGAGGTCGGATCGTACTTGGTGTGGGAGCAAGAGATTAAAAAGGTAGTCACGTGATAATATGATAGAAGGGATTACATTGCTTGCTTTACCACCAGGAGCGCCAACCCTTGAAGATCTGGCTCCAAGTGAAGTATTTCATTAAGTGTGTAAGGTAATCGAACTCCATAATTTTAAGAGTACCAAAGGCGGTTTATTTCGAGGTCAAACTTCAATGTCCTTCATGGAGAGACTCAGTAATGTCTCTCTTACTGTCCCCTCCCCCCTTTCCCTCCCCCTGTCCAAATCTCCCTGTGCTAGAAATATCATAACCTTGAATCCATCTTATCTAGTATCCAAACAGAGATTAAAACCAAGAAGAAAAGTGTACGGGATCTAACTCAAATTATTATTTTTTAAATCCTAGAAAGTGAAACTAAAGCGTTCTTCCAGACCTTACTGCACGCAAGGAGGTAGCTGACCGTGGTTGATCTCGCGTGCACAGGTCAGACCAAGCTGCGAGTGGGTGACGTCTTGTAAACAAAGTAAACAAATCAGGCGGAGACGAAGTTGTAGGAAAGGAAAAAAAAGTCTGACATAACAGGCGAATAAAAAACAACTAAACTGAGATTACTGATATTATCTATATGCGTTGCTGAACACCGTGTAAGGAAAGCAGACGGGGGAATTTAAGAGTATTATATATTATTCAAATGTGAATTATGGTGCCAGACGGGTCAAACGTTCAGTATATATTATAATCATTCTGGTGTACAGCTCAAATTAATAGTAAGTTGCCATGAATGATGACATGCTAGTTAAGTTTAAGCTTAGCTAGCAGACCCTAGTCAAGGTTATAGATTTAGGAAATAAACTGCTAATGGTTATCAGACAAAGAATCGGAAAAGAAAATATAATGAATGATATAGTATTCACATGAGGTGTACGTATCGACAACATCAGTATTCGAACGATTACTAAGAGCTATATTGCTAAAATATTGGAAGGCAGTGGTTTAAT
>NC_061821.1:30876913-30881913 GCF_019202785.1 Penaeus chinensis | reverse complement strand
ATAATAATGATATCAATAACAGTAATAATGATATCAGTAACAGAAAAAATGATGCTGATGATAGTAATTATGATATCAATAATAATGTTAATTAAAACGTATAATGATAATAATAATAATGATCATAACAACAACAGCAACAATGAGAATCATAATGATAATAATCATAGTAATAATGATAATAATAATGATAATAGTAACGGTAATGATGGTAATAATAATACTAATGATAATAATACTAATATTAATAACAATAATAATAATAATGAAAATAATGATAATAATAATAACAATAATGATAATAATAACAATAATAATAATAATATTAATAATAATAATAATAATAATAATAATAATAATAATAATAAATATAATAATAGTAATAGATATAATAACAATAATGATGATGATTATAATAATGATGATAATGATGGTGATGAGGTTGATAACAATAATAACCAATTATAGTAGTAATAATGATAATGATGATAATAGAAAAATAATGATAATGATGATAATCAAAGATAATGATAATGATAATAAGAAAATATAATGATAATGATAATAAGAATGATAACAGTAATAACAACTATGATTTAATAATAATAATAATAATAATAATAATAGTATTAGTAATGATAATGAAAAAAAAAAGTTACATGATGATGGTGATAGTAATAATAATAATGATAATGATAACGATGATATTAATAATGGTAATAATAACAGTAATGATGATGACGATGATGGTTAAAGTAATGAAAATAATAACAATTATTATATAACCATTATGATAATAATTATAAAATGATAACAATACTAATAATAACAAACAATGGCTATAATAATAAATATAGCAATAATGATAATAATTATGAAAATTATGATAATAATGGTGATAATAATAATGATAATGATGATAATGATACTGTCGATGATGATAAAGATGAGGGTGATGCTTATAACAGGAATAACAATAATATCAATACCAAACATAACAGAAACAACACACACACAAACAAACATACCACACACACACACACACACACACACAGACACATATATATATATATATATATATATATATATATATGTATATATATATATGTATATATATATATATATATTTTTTTTTTTTTTTTTTTTTTACAAACTTACAAATGTTTAAAATGTAACCAATCTTCAGTTAGTTCTCTCCTAATTAGTCAAATTTAAACTGTTTTATATCTGAAGGTTGAAGTGACCGTGCTGCTTTAAGTATAAAAGTTTGTTATCCGGCTAAATCATGGACCTATGTCTGTGTTAAGCCTATTTACAAATCTCATTAAAAAGAAACTGGTTGATTTATTTAGTGATGATGGTATGGCAATATCATTAGAAAAAAATTCAATGTAGAGAAATTGTATGGTTACACACACACACACACACACACACACACACACACACACACACACACACACACACACACACACACACACACACACACACACACTTAAACACCGAAGCTACTGTAAGCCTGAACCCTGGAACCCTGTGACTGTTGGGTACTAATATGAAATAGTCATAGCCACTCCAAGCAAAACGAGTTTTTGTCAGAGTATGTTATTGTTCACGTGTGTAGGTTTCTCGCGGCAGTGTCCAGTGAACATTTCAGCAGTTGGGAGGTAATTATGCAGAGTAATAGCGAGAAAAAAATGCGTTGAAATTCCGTGATGCTAATGAACAGATGCGAAGGGAACGAGCTACACATACGCCCTGTGCCCAGCAAGCAGTGGAACCATAAAGCCGGTTTTGTTTTCATGTAAAAAGGTTAAGACGAAGATTAAGTCGCGGCAGAAGAAGGCTAACGTATTTCCCTTTTGATCAGCTGGATTCTTGGCTCCCCCCCCCCCCCCCCCCTATTTCTCTCTCCTCTCTCTCTCTCTCTCTCTCTCTCTCTCTCTCTCTCTCTCTCTCTCTCTCTCTCTCTCTCTCTCTATCTATCTCTCTCTCTCTCTCTCTCTCACTCACTCTCACTCTCAAACACATACACAAACAATCCCAAACACACACACACACACACACACACACACACACACACACACACACACACACACACACACACACACACACATCACACACACTTTCCATGCGAGGAAGCATTATCCGACCTGCAAACTTTTCTCTCGTCTTTTCTCCCTCCCTTCCAGCTTCCTCATTGATCCAGGAGGCTGTCAAAGGTGTAAACAAACTCGCCGAAACAAAACTCTGGAATCTTAAGTTAGTCTCCCCATCCATCTTCCTAATAAGAGCCAATATTATGTAAACCCTCGAAGTCTTAGCGTAAGATAGATAAAATATTAATTATTCGACTTAAGTAAAGGCGAGTCGATTTTTCTTTGTTTACTTTACTTCGTTGATGAATAAAAGTGCACGCTAAAGTATAGTAAAAAACAACAACTATTCCATGTGTGTGTGTCGACTGATAAGGTAATACTGGTCTTTCTTTAATACTAGTCTTATTTCATAGTCGGTAAAGGGAACACACCCTTATGGCTTATGTAAATAAAGGCCACGTCGACCTTCTCGTGCCTGAACTCCCTCGAAAAGATATTCATCTGGATGTAACTTTATTAAGGAAAACATATTACAGTTCTCGTGTTTTGGAACAGGTGTCAGTCTAAACACGCACTCGTGATATCACTCGTGGATTAAATGGCTGTACGCGTGAGAGGGAGAGAGGGATATAATGACTGAGCCGGAGCGGGAGAGAAAAGCTGGGTCCTTTTTATTAAATATGAGGGCATATGTTTGCATAGTGTGTGTGTGTGTGTGTGTGTGTGTGTGTGTGTGTGTGTGTGTGTGTGTGTGTGTGTGTGTGTGTGTGTGTGTGCGTGCGTGTGCATATATATATATATATATATATATATATATATATATATATATATATATATATATATATATATACATATACATATATATATATATATAAATGTATACATATATCTATTTATATATATATATATATATAAATATTAATATATGCATACATATATATATATATATATATATATATATATATATAAATATATATATATACATATATATATATATATATATATATATATATATATATATATATACATACACATAAGTATATATATATACACACACACACACACACACATATATATATATATATACATATATATATATATATATATATACATATATATATATATATATATATATATATATATATATGTACACACACACACACACACACACACACACACACACACACACACACACACACACACACACACACACACACACATATATATTTCTCGTCCCTCCAGTGGTAACTCTAGAGTGTTTCACATGGACAGATTGAGGGGAGGAGTGTGCCCGGGGGTTCGCCATGGCAGTCTCTATTCGGTTCACAGGGCTCTCAAGCCTGACGGAGCCAGTTGCTCTGTGGGAGCCTTCAAGAACGAAACACTCAAAGCAGCGCAGGAGTCCACTGGCGAACGCCTGAGGGAAAGGTAGAATTTCAACTCACTGAAGCGTGTCGCATGGCTCGGCTGAATGGTAATCCGGGCTTGCGCCGTTCCTTGGTGCGTAGGGCTCGGACACTGCTGAGAAGGGACAGGGAACATTCATCAGAAACTTTGCTAATTAGGTTACAGGCCTTTCTTGGTAAAAGAGCTTCGCCGTGCCTACTAAGCCCAGAGAAAAGTGAACTCTAAGACTGAAGTCTGCTTAGTGGATGGACAGATCATCTCAGATCATGTTGGGGTTCGTGAGCGTTGGGCTGTGTATTTCGAGCAGCTGTGCCAGGTCGGCCCTCCAGCAAGTAGCTTGGAAGCAAGTGGTATCACAATATCTGTGATGGACCCACCCATTAGTGAGGAACCTCCTGCCCTGAGGTCTTGACTGCCATCTGGCAATCTGGTTCCATTCCCCCTGACCTGATAAGGGGCGTGGTCATCCTTCTCTGGAAAAGGAAAGGGAATCGATGGGACCGTAGCAACTACCGTGGCATCACACTGCTTAGTATACCAGGCAAAGTTTTCGCCCACATCCTTCTGAAATGGATCCGCGAGCACCTACTAAGGCACCAGAGACCGGAGCAGTCTGGATTCACTCCTGGCAAGTCCACCATAGACTGTATTCAAGCGCTTCAAGTCATCGTGGAATACCGTCTTGAGTTCGGTTGTGGGCTGCTCGCAGCCTAAATCGACCTCAAGAAGAAGTTTGACTCAGTGCATTGAGAATCACCATGGGGGATCTTAGACTTAGGGGAATTCCCCCACGGATTATTGGCTTAATAGCAAGCCTATATATTGGTACTGAAAGTGCCGTAAAGTGTGGTTGGGCCTGTCAAACTTTTTTCCTCTTACTTCACGGGTAAGGCAAGGCTGTGTCCTTGCACTTTTCAACACCTGCATGGATTGGATAATGGGTAGAGATATTATCCAGAGTCAGTTTGGAGGAATACTGGGCAATATCAAGGTCACAGACCTTGACTTTGCCGATGATGTTGCTATCTGAGTCTCTGGAGTCACTGGTGGCGGCTCTTGATGCATTTAGCAATGAGGCGAAGATCTTGGGCCTAGAGGTCTCCGGGACCAAGACCAAGATTTGGGCCTTTGGGGGCCTTTAAGGGGAACCTGTTCAGTCAATACATACTTGCGGTGAGGACGTTGAAGTCACAGAGAGCTTTACATGCCTTAGTAGCGCAGTCCATGTCTCTGGGCTGTCAAACCAAGAAATCAGTAGACGGATTGGTCTGGCAGCAGGAGCCATGAACTCGATTAACAAGAGTATTTGGAGATGTCAGTACCTCTGCAGAAGGACCAAGCTACGTGTCTTCAAGGCATTGATGCTGCAAGTTTTTACTCTATGGAAGCGAAACCTAAACGCTATCTAGTGGCTCGGCGTTTTGTCCTGATGCCTTTTGTAACAAGTCTCTTCGCCGGATCATGGGGTACAGTTGGCAGGACAATGTATGTAACCGA
>NC_061821.1:30859413-30864413 GCF_019202785.1 Penaeus chinensis | reverse complement strand
ATATACATATATATATATATATATATATATATACATATATATATATATATATATATATATATATATATATATATATATATATATATATAAATATATGTACATACATACATAGATACGTACACACACACACACATACACACACACACACACACACACACACACACACACACACACACACACACACACACACACACACACACACACACACACACACATACACACGTGTATATATATATATATATATATATATATATATATATATATATATATATGCATATATATATATATATATATCCTATATATATATATATATATATATATATATATATATATATATCAAATATATATGAATCTGTTTAGTGGGAGAGAGAGAAATGAAAGTGACTGATATGTAGAGATTAAAGAAAAAGCAAAATAATGATAATTATGATGATAATGAGGAAGATAAAAGTGATGATAAAGATGATGTACAACTACTACTACTACTACTACTACTAATGATGATGATGATGATGATACTAATGATGATGAAAATAATAGTAACTATTATTAGTATTATAATGTTGATAACAAAAATAATAATAATAATAAGGGTGATGATAATGAGAATAAGCTAGTAAGAAATAAGAAAAAACTGAGAAAATTCGAGCAAAAAACAACCCTTTGCAACACGCGGTCATCCCCAACGATGAAACGATATCAATCTTCATTAACGTGGTAGCGGAGAGGCCTGGTGGAGAGTCCGCGCGTGCACAACCAACTTTTACAGCCATAAAGACTTTCCGAAGACTCTTTCCCCTCCTCCTCCTGAAGGCGTCGATGTTCGGGGTTTAGGTCTTGTCTCCTTCCCTGCTCTGCTCGTTTCCTTCCTTGAGATGAAATGGTTTGGAGAATTTGAGATGATGAGTTCGCATTCTTCCTCTGTGTGAACCTTCCCTTTTCTCTCTCTTTTTTTTTTTTTTTTTTTTTTTTTTCATTTTGCTCCTTTTTTCTTCGCCTTTGGCTCAGTCTATTTTTCTTGTGAGTATTTTTTTTTTTCCATTCCGGGTTCATTTCTTTCTCTCATTTTACCTTGGTTGACGCCCTTATACTGGATTTCGATTCCCTTAGCATTTTGATTAACCACCCAATATTTCAGAATATTTAACACTGCTAACGCTACTAAATAATGCATTGCATTTTCACCTGTCACCCATTCCTCGAATTCAACGCCCCCTACTCTCCTACTATTCACAATGCAGTATTTCCGTACTTTGAATATCAACAGTTCCGATCATTATTAATGTATTCCATCATGAATTTTCATTTCTAATATCACATCATTCCCATCCGCTAGTACTAATAACCCGCTCCACTCCCTAGAGCCCCACCCCTTGCGCCTTCCCTTGTCCTTCCGAAATGTCTCACAAACATTTTTTTCTACACTTGGCTGGCGGCCAGGTTCTGGAGAACACTCTTGTCAGGATCAATAACTAGGTGTTCCTCCTCCTACGCTCCAAGGACGACCACGATGTTCCTCTTACGCTTCAAGGACGACGTATATATTAAACTTTTTAAAACCCAATTATAAACGTTTTAGCCGTAAGTACCCTCAAAGCGGGATTTATTCTGATGATGGCCTCCTATTGTTATTCAGTTGGTTATTGTTTGCTTGTAATAATATTACGTATATTTATTAAATCAGTATCGTTATTGCAATTAGTATCAGTGATAGACCCGCTACTATTATTGACAATGATATCCTTACAATCTTTACCGCAACCATGTATCATTATTCAACTCCAGTAATCACATGGGGCTCCTGACTTTCCTTAGTGTTTCAAGCAGGACGTTATTTACCCCTGGGTTTTGTCTATTTTCTTTCCTTTTTTTCAGCTCTTTCAAAACCTCCTTTTCTTGAAGAATTTGTCCTTCCCAAATTTTTCGTAATAAAAATTGTTGGTCCGAAAATCATGATATATTTAGCACAATATCCTTTCCCTCCTTTCCCCCCTTCTCCCTACCGTTTCCCTTGATGAGCCCGGGCACTCCCTAGGACACTAAAAGGACACTTTTGTCTGCCTCACCTACTCCGCGGTGTCCATTAGCGTCTCCTGGTACTTCCAACTGTCCTGGACAACAGGGCTGTCCCTCGTTCCCCGCAGAGAGCTTATTGCTTGTTCTCGTATAAAAAGGGGGAGAGAAACGAGCCATTACTGTAGCTTCCCATTAGCACAGGTTTTCCCTTTGTTGAGTTATCTTACGTTGCCTCTTGTTCTACCGACTATAGCGTCCAAACTTGCTAACACTTTTAAATACATGTATTTTTTAATGTGGCGCAGTAGCGTATCTATATGCTACTTCAATAAAATACACTTATTTTTCACAACATACATATCCTATTAGCATATCCCATCTAGGCAAGGCCATCAACTCACTGTCCTATTAACACATGCCCTCATCAACACCAGTCTCCTGGGGAAATAACACAGCACTACGTCTTCCGTCCCTAATATTCCTCCGAAAATAAGATCATAGATTATCCGGTGCAACAGCTACGTCTATGACTTTGCCTTGCAAAGCGGTGCAGTTACTCTGTGAGCCCGTAGATTTCTCTAAATCTCAATATCTTATCTTGCTGCAGCGGACTTAACAAAAAGGCAGGATATGCAGGAATTTTACATTTTACAGCCTCCGCTTTTCAGGAATATCCAGGGCTTTTTATCTTTTCTTTTTCGGAACTGTTTCTCGATAAAGATGGCAGGAACGGGGAACGCTCTCACCTTTGATGCCAGAGGACAGATATTGAGAAATATCTCGGGTTCGTCGTATAATCAACTGATTTCTTATTAACGCAGTCAGACCCAGGCTAGAAGAAAGGTCACGCTTTTGTCTTTTATTCTCCGGGATATCGTTGTCTAGCCGATGTAACTCGGGGTACAAATGCATTCCGAACTGGAGATAAAGAGAGGGAAGACCGAGGAGAAAGAAAGGGGAAGAAAAGGACGTAATTACGAAAGACAAGAGAAAGAGGGGGTGATTGAAATCCAATAGATGAGGGTTGTAGTTCCTGATTTCATATCTTGGAGATCTCAAACGTTCGTAATTCAGGCTTACCAATATTGCAAAAGAGGAAATTTCCCTGCCCCGCCGAGAATTCTCTCCAGTAACCTGTTCGCCGCTGGAGTTATCAGAACCAGTGACTTGCTTCCCTAAGGTTCAAAGGTTATTTCATATGTAATCTTCGGACATAGTGCGGCTCTTGAAGCAAGGTGATCTTACATTTCGTATGCTTTTGAACGAATTAATGATTGATAGGTACATTCGACTTAAGGAATACGGACTCATGTGTATCCAGATTAATGCGTTGGCTTGAAAACAGTGTAGCATGACGCAGCTTTAAGATTACGTTTCATTCCATTGTTTCGGTAAATTTATAAAATCACGTTCCATATCCCGAAACTAGTCTCAAAGACGAAAACCATCCAAACGAGCTTATCTCACTATTTCTCCCCGTTCCCTTCTTTCACCCCACCCCCCTCTCTTCTCCCATTCGTACTCTCTCATCTATCAGAGTAAATCTAAAAGCCTTGAAGGAGGAATACACGTGTTACGCCAATATTGAACAAGATATTCACAGCTGCCCGGCATATTCCCGCATTGGTGCAATCTGGTGTTCTGGTCGACATCTCATCCCGACCCGAATGTGACATATGCTGCTGCGCTGAAACACACTTGGTGGGATTCGCTTTATATAATGTTTAGCAGGAACTTTAGGAATTCGTAGATTATTCGGTGATTTGGCTGTTGCTATTCACTGTTGGTGATGTAATTTTAGTATGGTAATAATGATGATAATAATAGTGATAATGATAATATTAATAATGATAAGAATGGTAATGATAATAGTATTAATGATAACAATAATGTTGCTGTTAATGATGATGATAAGAATAATAATTGTATTATTATTGATGATGATGATGATGCTGATGATAATAATAATAATAAAAAAAATATAATAATAGTAATAATAATAATAATAATAATAATAATAATAATAATAATAATAATGATAATAACAATAATAATGATAATAACAATAATGATAATAATAATAATAATAATGATAATAATAACAATAATAACGATAGTAATAATAATTATGATGATGATGATCAAGGATTGTTAATAACAACAATAATAATGATAATGATAATGAGGATTTGGATAATAATACTAATGCTAATACTAATACTAATACTAATACTACTAATAATAGTAATAATGATACTAATAATGATAACGATAATAAAGAGGAGGATAATGATGATGATAATAAAAATTATCATTATCATCATCATCATCATTATTATTATTATTATCATTATTATTATTACGATTATTATTATTATTATTATTATTATTATTATTATTATTATTATTATCATTATTATTATTATTATTATTATCATTATCATAATTATCATTATCATTAATATTATTAATATTAATTGATATCATTGATATTATTGGTATTATCATTATTATAATAGTAGTAATCATAGTAATGGTAATAGTAGAGGTAATTTATTGTTATTTTCGTTATTACTAATATTATCATTATTGTTTTTGGTGTATCAATAAGTGTTGTTACATAGTTACCATTATTATATCTATCATTATTATTAGTATTATTATCTTTATTACCATTTTTGTTATTATTATTGATGTTGTTATTGTTAGTTTTGTTATTGTTTTTGTTATTGTTATGGTTATCATATTAACTATTATTACAGTTATTATTTGCAATTCTTTTCTTCCACCTCATACTCCTTTTTTCTCCTTTTCCTCTCTTCCTTTTCCACTTCTTCCTCCTCCTCTTCCGTCCCCTCTTCCTCCGCCTCCTCCTCCTCCTTCGCCTTCGCCTCCTCTCCCTCCTCCTCCTCTTACTTTTCTTCTTCATCCTCCTCGTCTTCCTCCTCGTCAACCTCCTCCTCATCATCTTCATCCTCCCACGC
>NC_061821.1:30824413-30826913 GCF_019202785.1 Penaeus chinensis | reverse complement strand
ATCATCTGATGCCCTAGAAGATATACTTATGTTGTATCCTAAATTTGGAATGTAGTATCACATAACCGAATATAAAATGTATTAATGCTTTCCCACGCCCAAGCTATATGCCGGCGTGGCAGATGAGTGGATAAAGGACTGTGCAATTGTTCCTTTCCTTAAACTGATATAAGTACTCATAGCAATGTTATAGGCTAAAATTCAAATGTAACACTATATAATGTTATGACCATGTATTAAATGTACCACAGCTTGCCCACGCCTGTGCAGTTAGCCAGGGTGGTAAATAAAGGACTAAACTAAACATATAGATTTGTTAAGAAAGTCTGTATTAGAGACATTCTTGGTGACAGAGTACCATGGAATAACAGGGTATTCTCCTTGGATCAGACATGATCATTCAACGTCAGGTGGAGGATTTATAAACTCTGTTATAAAGAAAAACTATCGTTAGTTTTGATGGATGCTACAGTTTCAGGCAGTATAGAAAATTTGATTTTGAAAATCGTCGATGCTGCGGCTGTTACCGCCCTCCTTCACAAGCTCCACTGTTGCTGGAATACCACACGTCCAGCCTCGACCACTTAATGATAGAAAATGATTGCCATTGTCATCGGGAACCTTAATCAACACATGGTACAAACCAACTTGTTTTCTTGCGGTTTTCGACCTCACTAGCCAAGCTTCCCCACTCCTTGCTCAGGCTCCTTAGATCCAGTGATTACGGACCTACCTGGCGTGCTCCCCTCTGGAAAAACAAAAAACAAAAAAAAACACGAACAAGTCACATGGGCTTTGTGGAAGTGCGAAAAAACAAACTAGAGAAAACTAAAATGTACTTTATAAGGAATAGAGTGGAATAAAGTAACAATAAGGTCTTACAAGGACTTAAAAACCTTTACGTGGAAAAACTGACTGACATCCTACTTTAAGAACAGAGTGAGTGAGTTCCACATGAGAACTACATGTCCATTACTTCAGATCAGCCCATGGTTTGGACCTCGGTGTTGGTGTCGTGACGCGAAGTATCATGCTTGGCTCCGATATGAACGGAATACAACCCAAAGAAATAAAGCACTACATAAGCAAACTACAGTTCACATGCTTGTCACACACTGCAGGTCTATTCAACAGTGGGAACGAAACCTAAAAGACAAACTTGAGAATAGTCAATTAGGAAGTAAGTAGTGGTAGGACACTGTTAAGGACAAACAAGGAGAATCAAGAGTTGAAACAATTCCACTTCTCGGAGCTCCTAGTGAGGAACTGGCTCTTTTGAACACAAGAGAAAGTTCAGGTCTTCGCTCTTTACTTCTACAAAGTGACCATCTCAAATCTCGAAATGATACAGCCTTCACTGCCGCCTTTAACATCAGTGGAAATGACCAAACTGTCGACTTCTCACTCTGAAGTATTGGGGTCTTACAAAAGTAGAGGATTCCAAAGCAGCTGGTCCAGACTTGATAGGTACTCGCCTGCTGTGCAAAAAAAAAAAAAAAAAAAAAAAAAAAAAAAACTGGCATAGCCCCTTAAGAAATGTTCAATCAATGTTTCAGAGAAAGGAAATGGCCTGATGCATGACAGAAAAGTAATGCAATTCCCTAACACAAAAAGGGAAGTAAGACAGAAATTAAAACTACCACCAGAAGTACCACCCAGAAGCATTGCCTTTAGTTATAAGTTCTGGAATGAGTCACAGTGGAGAGGATAAATGAACATATAAAAAAGCATGTTTAATATGCTAGACAATTTGGCATCTGTACAAACCATTCCACTGCTGACCTTCACGTACTTAAGTATTCTTCCTGGAACGAAGCCTTAGATAAGGCACTTGACATTGAAAGTGCCTTTGATTGGGTGTTGCACGAGGCCCTTTTGGTGAAACTTCGCTCCCTCGGTGTGGAAGAACAGCTGGCAATCCTACAAGAGTACTTCCCCGACAGATACTCAAATGTCATCCTGAGCGGCAAGAAATCCACCTCACAAAGAATCATGGCCGGTGTGCCACAAAGTAGCATCCTAGGACCTCTCCTCTGGAATGTCTACATCAACTACCTCCTTCATCTTATCCCGCAGGTGAACGGTTTTTCCAGACTCTGCCAGTCATGATCGGGAGGACGAAGCGACAGCTGGGTCCAGGATGAATGGTCGCCTGGATGACATTGAAGCCCGGGCAAAAGATGGCATGTGGTATTCACACCTCATTCACAAGTTCCAACTAATGCTTGTTAGTACGACACAAGCACATGTCCACCTCACCTTAGATTCTCAACAGCTGAGAAGTAAAGATGAGGTGGAAAAACTAGGTGTTATGTACGATAACAAAATTCAAGAGACACATTGAATATATAGCAAGAAAGGCTTCTGGAAAACTAGCATCGCTGCCAAGAATTCCTTGGCTATTCAATGCTCGTGACAGAGACCCTGTACAAGGCCCAAATACGCTCTCTGCTGGAGTACGCACACATCACATGGGGGGGGGGGGGGGGGGGCTGCAGCT
>NC_061821.1:30799413-30804413 GCF_019202785.1 Penaeus chinensis | reverse complement strand
TATTTCTTAGTTGCCTGTTTTAGTACAGCACCTGGTTGAAAATACACAACAAAGCAGTGGAAATAAATACAAAATGAAAATACAAATAAATCGTAATCATCGGGAAAATTTATAACGACCAGTAACATGTAATAGTTATAATAGATAGATTAACCCAATGCTGACGGGCATGGCATTTACGTACATGCCATGTCCACTGTGAGTTTACTTTATTTATTGTTTTACACATAGATGTACTAAGTCACCAATGAGGTAATTGCGTGTGCTGTCTGCCCCGCCCGTTTACCCTTTTCCTTCATTTACGAAAATATTTTACGTTATCTTATTCTGCTGTTACTAATTTTTATAACATTATAGTAATTATAATATCTATAATAAAAAAATAAAAAAACACCCTCGATATTCAAAGCATTAGTAAAAAATACGTTTTTTTTCCCGCCAATTCAAGGAAAAGTGAAATTATTTAAGATCAAAGGTCTACTAATTGATTCCTATGTGACTTAGCACTAGCAGAGCCACATATATGCAGAGACATTACACAAAATAAATGAATAAATAGATAAATGAATAAAATAATAATAATAATAATAATAATAATAATAATAATAATAATAATAATGAGCACAGCGTTTTCCCCGGCGACATAAGTAAGCAACAACAACAACGAATAACTACAAAACTACCGGTTGGGATCCTTCTCTTTTCTAATTTAATCAACATTTGATCCTTGCAGAGAGCTAAAATTTGAAGTCACACAACTCAATTCAGTTAAGATAGCATGTTTCTGTGTCTCTTATCGTTGTATTCCTAAACTTTGTTAACTCTGACCGTGCGTTTCAAACATTCGTCTTATACAATTTCAAGAAGATGACAAATAGCGTCTTCTTGGCTAAAAGGAAAGTGTTTCGTGAAAGCCTGCAGGAGTCCTGACGGCAAGAATTAAAGCTGAATGTTGTTTCAGCCTGAATAATTTTACTCTAAAGGTAATTCATTCCAGACAACTAAGCAACCAATCTTTAATTCAAAGGGAAGAGGTTGAACTCTTGTCAGATAAGGATAAATGTTGCGTCTCCTGATCCCTTAATTCAAAATATTTAAAACTGATTTTATTCGAGAAGAATAAAATCAGATATAACTACTATTTCACTGAAAACCATTAACGTAGATGTTATGAGCTTTTACAGTAGCCTAGTTAAAGTAACTGCATTTGAAGCAGACATTTGAACCATTATTCGACCCCTTTCCTCTAAATAACAAGATAATTATCCTCAGACAATTTCTGTGCGTAAGCAATTAGAAACTCATGGGACAAATGACTGATTGATTTCGCAGAAGCTCACGAATAAGATTTGACGACTATGTGATCAGTAGGATGATTCCAGTGATGAGTACGATGTAACTAATGGACCTTTTAATACGTGTTGGAGACATCGTCATCATCAGCATTATCCTATATTTAAGCATCATCATGAATCGCCAACACCATCAGTGATAGAGGCAGTATTACTTACAAAATTATATTATTTTATATATCATTTACAGATTGTCGTTGCCACATGTTCCCCAACAGGGCTAAATGTATTATGGTACGCGAACAAAGCTGTGTTTATCTCTAGAGGAGTCTATTGGGGAATAGATGAATCCTAATAAGTTGAGAGAACACAAAAGGTGACAGGCAGTCGCATTTTCATTTTGCCAAAACCTATTCCTTGGTAAAATTTGAAAAGTAGCTTTGACGGAAATTGCCCTTCAGTGCGCCCGCCCACTGAGCCAAATGCAAACAATAGGTGATTGGCTAAAGGTGCTATTGTGTCTGCCACAGATTCGACTGATATTTTCTCATATCTGCTATTTTTTGAAGTTGGAAGAATAAATAAGAAAAGAAAGGAGAGAAAATCTAAGATTGAGAAGTAGAAAAGAAGAAAGAGAATATGTATAAACATATTGACGAGATAAAAAGAGAAGATGGACGAGAGAGAAAGAAATATATATATAGAAAGAGTGAATGAAGGAAAACGAGAGACAAAGAAATTGGAACCTGTTGCGTGGCGGGTGTCATCAAAAGTACTCATCATATTAACTCAATTTTTAATTAACTTCATCACATAGTGCCAAAAAGTATATTTCCTGCTTCTGGCCATCTCCCATTATAAGGCAAGGCTATCTAGTGAATAAAGCGGTTGAGCTATAGAACAACGAGGATAAGATTAAATAACACGAAGGATAGAAATGACGACCAGAGATAAGTCCGCTAGGGAGGCCTATCCTTTTTGTGCATCCGTACAGCGACCCTCATGGAGGCGGCGGGGGATGAAAGCTTACACAACTATGCTAGGGAGCAGTTACATCTAAATATTAGAGTACCTTAAAGAAAGATGTGACACGTTAACCAATGGATAAGTAAACATAAACTAATATATGTTGCTATAATGTTACACAGAGGCAAGAGAGAGAGAGAGAGGGAGAGGGAAATTGAGAGGAAGAGGGGGTGAAAGTGGAGGAAATAAGGGAAGGGAGGAAAAGAAGAAAACGAAGAAAGTAATTTCCTCTGATAGTTTAAATGAAAAAAAATATCAAATCAAACAGTAGCCTTTTAACGTAACAGGCTCTCATTTGCGAGACTTAAATGAATCATGATGCAAAGTCTCGAGTTATGCATAAAAAGTAAAGTAGGAAATTCGGTTAATCAAGAACGAACATTTTCGTTACTTTAATTAGTAAGAAAGATCTCCATTTCAGCTACTTTAATTAGGAAGAAAGTTTTTACTCAGTAAGCTAAAATGTTAGTGAGCCAAAAAGGTACTTTCAATGATGTTGATTCAAAAACAGAAAGATAGATACATAGATAAATGGATACATGGATACATAGATAAATGGACTGATAAATGGATAGAGCTAGAGGTAGAGAGAGAGAGAGAGAGAGAGAGAGAGAGAGAGAGAGAGAGAGAGAGAGAGAGAGAGAGAGAGAGAGAGAAAGAGAGAGAGAGGTGGTAGATAAAGACAGATAAGAGAGAAAGGTAAAAAGATGGACGAGAGAGGGGGAAAGAAAGCGGGAGAGATAAGGATAAATCCGATATGCGAAGCTAAGCTTCCCCCGGGCTATGCGCATGAGGGGAGCCGACCTGTGTCGACTAATGTCGACTCGCTAACGTGTGTCAGCTGGTGCTGACTCGGCTTAGTCCTTACCCGCCGTGGTGCCCAGCCACAGCAGTAACCTCCAGGCGACAATTGCAACTTCTCGCGCCTGGGCAGGGCACGAACCGCCGACCCCTCGGGTGAGAGGCCGACACGTTGCCACTGTACTAGCCCAGAGGCTGAGAGAGAGAGATATTTGATCCTTTATGTTAAATGAGAAAATAAACATTATTGGTAATTTCGATCAGTGACATAATTCACATTTTTTCAACAAATATCCTTCAAATTTACATATGCGCCTTAATTACAGTTTATTATACACCTTTTTTTTCTTCTTTATCATCTATCCACAAAGTCCCGCTCATGCACAAATGTACTTAGGACTTCATATAAGGTATCCGTCTATATCACAAGACGTCCTTGAATTGTTCCTACCATCTTGAAACGAACGGGAATGTTTTGTTGCTGTTTTATATTGCTAGATCTATTTTCATTCTATTTGTTCTGATATTGCTTGATATCCTGACATTATATCCTTGTCTCTATTAATTTTACAAGATGGAACTTATACCTCTTTCCCCATCTTGCATGAAAGTCCTTGAGTCAATAATATCGTTCCCGACTCATCTAATGAAACTAATTTATGGGCTACGACAAAGCCTTCTCTCTAATTCACCAAAAATCTATATCAGACTGCATCATACCGTTAGCATTCTGTTACACAATCATTAAGGAAGTTATGGATGTTGTAACGAGACTTTTCCTTCCAATATCTTATATATATATATATATATATATATATATATATATATATATATATATATATATACATATGTGTGTGTGTGTGTGTGTGTGTGTGTGTGTGTGTGTGTGTGTGTGTGTGTGTGTGTATGCATATGTATATATATATACATATATATATATATATATATATATATATATATATATATATATATATATATATATATATATATATATATATATATAGACATATATATGTTTACATATATGTATATATATTTATATATATATATATATATATATATATATATATATATATATATATATAAATATATATATATATATATATATATATATATATATATATATATATATATATATATATGCATGTATGTATGTATGTATGTGTGTGTGTATGTATGTATGTATGTATGTATATATGTATATATGTATGTATGTATGTATGTATGTATGTATGTATGTATGTATGTATGTATGTATGTATGTATGTATGTATGTATGTATGTATGTATGAAGTATGTATGTATGTATGCTTCATTTATCATAAAAAAGGAATTAGGGCAGCTGCAAGGCTGGCTTACAGCCTTTCCTCAAATCTTCCGATTGTCTGAGGGAGGGAGCGAGAGCGCGATCTTGTTATATCCGTTAAAGGACGAGGGACACTTAAAATGTCTTACAGCAGCATGTTCACTGCATCCGACAACACATTATAAGATCTAGCTTATTCATCCCTTTCTTCACCAGAGACGTGAAACTTTGTTTATTTTTCATTATTAGTCCCAACTTCTTCCATATGTATGCACTTTCATTAATAAAGACATCTTGAGACTATGTTATACCCTCAACGTCCACTTTTTTTCTTCTTTTTTTATTGATTATCATGCATTAGCACTGTCAGTCATTTTCTTTCGGATTTACTCTTCATCTTTTACCTCTCCTCTCCGGTTCCCTGGTATCGACTACATTGCATTCGATGCCTTTTAATAACGTTGCACCTTTCTCTTCAACCACTCTAAAATCAATCATAACACGGTATTTGCATATATCGGTTTATTGTCACGTCACATACCATGATAAATAAAAACAAATCAGTCCTTGAGACG
>NC_061821.1:30756913-30759413 GCF_019202785.1 Penaeus chinensis | reverse complement strand
GCTTTAAGAAGAAAAGGGAGAAGGGGTGGGGGTTTAAAGGGAAAGAGGAGATGCATAAGGGGAAACGGCGTGGACTAATAGAAGGAAAGGGGATGGGTAAGGGGAAAGGAGAGAGCGATCTGAGAGCAAAAGAGGAGGGGGGAGGGAGGGAAGGGGATAAGGGGCTAATGGGGAAGAGCAGGGAAATGTAAAGGGCAGATGTAGGGTTTAAAGTGGGAAGGAAGGAGAGAATTTTAGGAAGGTTTGTGAGGGAAAAGGGGTAGCAGAGCGGGTATGGGAAATGTAGAAGAGGGCGGGAGAAAGAAAAAGGAGGAGGTGATAGATAGGAGGAGGGTGAAAGGGGGAGAGAGGATAGGAGAAGTAGCTTTTTAAAATTAATTAATTCATTAAACTATTTACTTTTTATCCTAGGGATTTCCATGGGAATAATATAAAATTGAGAAATACCTCAAAACAGCTTTGAATTTCAGCCCCTGTGAACTGACTCCTCCTTATTCTGAATACCACCAAAGTAATTTAAAATAAAATTGATCTTAATTATATTTACCCTTTAACGTTTAGGGGGATCAGTCTAAAAACTCTTCAGTTGCTGCGTATGCTCTTCTGCCATGTCTTCTCCATACTCTTTGAAATCATAAAAAAAAACAAAATGTCTACGTTAATGATGACGAATTAAGACTTTAACGTCCATCGTAAGTGAGACCACTCAAAAAAAAAAAAATGTATTTGCATAAATCTGAAGAGGGTTTAGGGAAAAGAGAACTTCAGAATAAAAGAAAACGAAAAAAAGAAAGAGAGAAAAGCACAGGCCGAGAACAGACACAACTTGAGAAAGGGCCTGATCAGCGTCCATGCCAGAGTCGCCGCATTAGTTGTTTGAGTTTCCGCATCAGCTACGACCAGACCTTTCGAAGTGACAGCTGCTGCCACAGGCCTCTCAGCTTTAGAAATGCAAAAGAATAAGAGCCAAAATAAAGAGAGAGAGAGAAAAAAGACCAAAAACTTGCAAAAAACACAATTAGTCAGTGACTGTCGCCGTTGATCAACAACCTAATACTGAAACAAGCATAACATTAAAAAAAGGAATCGAATACATATGATGAAATATGCAAATGGGCAGCAGACAGATCGAGAGAAAGGAACCACAGAGCCTCAGCCACAGAGCCGCCGCATTAGTTGATTGAGTTTCCGCACCAGCTGTGATAGACGGTTATAGTGGTCCGGCCTTGACTAATGACCAGACCTTTTGAAGTGACAGCTGTTGTTACAGGGGTCCTTCACCTCGTGTATGCTGCAGCTGCATGTCGCGACATCCTTTCTCTCATTCTTTTCCAGGGATGAGTGACTGATATTTTCGGGTTTCTGTGTGTGCGTGTGCGCGAGTATACGTTCTGTAGGGATGTTTATGGGCATCCGCTTGTTCATCTGCGTGGAACTGAGAAAGTGTGTTTATGTGCATTTGTGGGAGAATGTATTTACACGCTTGTGTATTGTTTTTTTCTGATAAATATATTTCCACACTATTACATTCACTCATTGAAGATTCCAAATAATTTCATCAAAGAAAGGAAGCATACATAGCGACGTCGGCAATACTGTTCGAACGGCCTTTCCGAAAGAGGCAGTATCGTCTTTGCATCAAAGTGAAATAACGTAACATGAAACAGTATATTACTGTCACAGGGTGTCAATACTCTGTGCTTTTAAAGGTATTGAAATATCAAAAGCTGTCTGCAACCTAGTAAAACGCGTCAGATTATGGAATAGGAAACACCAGTTCACAGGAATTAGTGCAAGCATAATCGGTTTCAGAAAAAAAGTATGAATAGGAATAGGGAATCCTACAGTATAAGTTACATACTTGATGTTTCGATATTGCATCTCTTTCAGAATCGTTAAATCCAGATGAGCGTGTATTTTCCTTAGGAAAAGCAACAAAGCATGAAAATAGGTTCTGGATTGGGTCATCAATCATGCTGGATCATGCAACGTCAAAGCGGGCACCGGTTTAGTTTATGTAAGCTACCTAATTATTTCAACCTGATTGGCGTAATATCTGTATATCTTTATGAAATCAGTTAATAAAGAAGCAGGGAAGGACAAAGGAATCCAACCCTTTAATAGTTACTGATATGTTCAAATACTAATTGCAGCCAACAGATTCCAATGCATTACTGAAAATCAAACAACATACAGAACGCGGCCATAAACTGATATTACCGGGAGACAAAGTTAGGAGAAAGCAGGCTACATCATCGCCACCAAAGAGCGGAATGCCAAACAATATATTCCGATCTATTACCCAAGGATAACAGAACAGCTACCATTGTCTCGGCTCGAAATATATATCGGAAAATGTGAGATGAGAGAAAAGGACAAAGAACTCTCTCACATGTTAAAGAAGTTAATATTGTGTCAACTAGGAACAAGAACAAAAGGTTTCACATCAAAATATGAAGTAAACATACAATGTCCGACCTAGAACCATCTAGGTTACACA
>NC_061821.1:30684413-30689413 GCF_019202785.1 Penaeus chinensis | reverse complement strand
TATTGCTTTCCAAGGTTCTTTGTCATAGGAGTTACACACGAAAAAGCGTCTTTCACTCTGCTGCGTTTATTGAATATGAACGAGATTAATTCATTGACAGTAATATCATCAGAACAAAGAAAGTAAAGTCTTTTCCTGCAGGAGAGATTCCAATTCCATTTCTGACACTGTCGTAACGGATGTAAATTAAATACACAATCCTATTACTTTTGTTATATAACGCTGGTCTGTATAACACAAGTTTCTTACTTTTCAATTGAACATTTTCTTTTTCCGTTGATGTTATTGTCCAGAAACATTGCGAAGTTTATAAATATATACATATATATATATATATATATATATATATATATATATATATATATATATATATATAGATAGATATAGATATATATAGATAGATAGATAGATAGATAGATATCAAATATATATATATACATATATATACACATACATATACATATACATATATATATACATACACACAGAGTATATTTACGTATACATACATATATATATATATATATATATATATATATATATATATATATATATATATATATATATAGTGTGTGTGTGTGTGTGTGTGTGTGTTGTGTGTGTGTGTGTGTGTGTGTGTGTGTGTGTGTGTGTGTGTGTGTGTGTGTGTGTGTGTATTAGTGTGTGAGTATCATCATTACGATTACTTCTACTATTGTTACTATTACCATTACTATTACTACTTTTATAAGTATTACTACTACTACTATAGCGAATCATTAATCCTTTTACGTACCCTTGCAAGGAGCGCGGAGCCCGATTGATTAGCGTCATCCATGCCTTATATCTTTTTTTCTTTTTTTTCCTTTTTATGAATAGTTTATATTCAATCCATTTTATTGTTTTATGCATGGTCTTATTTAAGTTTCTCTTTTGAACGTTTTAATTGGCTTTACTTTTGATGCTCCTGTGTACCGCTGGGTGACTTGTCAATTCATAGTTTAATTTTGCATTTTCCAGTTCAATGAAGTGATTTATAGACTTTTAATCATTTATTATTTTTTTACTTTAAAGATCAATAGTAAACTGAAGGTAAAAATGGTAATACTAAAATTGAACATAAAAAGGTAAAACTAAAACATCAAACATAAAAATTACGATTCAATCTGGACATTAAAAACGACCTAGTGTAACAAATCAAGTACCTATTAAAGTATAATTTCTTAAAATTATTCGCTCTTAAGAACCTGTAGCTCAAAACAATATAATACTTTGCTTTTACATCAACTACAGGAGCATGGTGGGTCTTACAGGAGAAAGCCAGTCTACCTCGTACGTTTTTCAGGGCAATAGCTCGGATATAAACAAAAAACAATCTCTGTAGGGGATTATTCATTAATAAACTTGTATTAAATGTACTGTGCATATCCCCACCGATACAGTGGGGATATGTTCACACCAGTTCCGTATAATCGAGAATATCAATACTGTTTCAAATGATTGTCAGTACTCACAACGCTGACGTATGAAATAAACAAGATGCTTTCACAAAGACAGCAAAAGACTGAACGATTTATGACGTTCTACTTCATCTATATATATAAATGTATGATAAAAATGTAAGTATGTACGTACGATTTTAGGTCTGGAGTTTTAATATACTTGGCAATCAGTCTGGGAAGAAATATATCTCCCTTTTTTTAATATACTTCAAATAACGCATTCATTTCAATGGGCTACTATAACCCATTTAGTGCTTAGTGCGAATCTCTATTTGTATAGTCTTACACTCCCTTACGGTTATCTATTCTAAATCTTTACGGGGTTCGCTTTGTTAGGTTTATGCGTTCCCTTAGAAACCAGTCATCTGGTTGCAGTCAAGGATGCAGAAACATTTTCAGCAAATACTCTGTACAATGCAAAGTGCAAATGGAAAGAGATAAAGATAAGCTGAAGTGTGAATTTCAAGCATACAAACAAGAATACTGCTGAAAAAAACATGACTGTCGAAAAATATTGTCACAAGACATGATGTACTATTAACGTTTTCTTTTATTTTACTTTTTCATTAGTACCTTCCTTTCTTGTCGGATTTTTTTTTTTTTTTTTTTTTTTTTTTTTTTTTTTTTTTTTGAGGCGCATTCAAATCTGACCAAAATCAATACACCGAAACATTCTACACATATCTTCCTTTTGCAAAGTTTTATTCATATATTTTGCAGCAATTCCCTGCACTTGAAAACTAGGAAATACACACAGACTTTCATTAATGATTAATGAAACGGTAATAATACATAACAAATAAAACTCAAAAGGGAGTAAATTGGAGACAAACTAGCATGGAACAAGAAAAAAATGCTCGACTGTTTGCCATTGTGTTTGCCGGAGAAGCCATAAATTGAACAAGAAATCAAAACAGAAAGGGAAGAGGAGGAGGGCAGAGAGATGTATTCAGGGGACCGTATTTCTATTAGTAGACGGTAGAAGGATAACAATAATTGTACACATAATAAAAAAAAAGAAAAAAAAAAAAAAAAAATACAAGAACATTTACGATAACATGAATATCAATAGTAATATTATAAATAATGCAAATAATGACAATATGGTGCTAATAGTAATGCTATAATAATTGTAAACGAAGAATGATGAAAATGACATAAGAGTGATAGTAGTAGTAGTAATAAATCTAATAATATTGGTGAAAAAAACAAACTACAATAATAATAATATTGATAATAATAATAATCGGAACAAAAATAATAATAAAGATGATGATAATAGTAATAATAATGATAATAATAATGATAATAATAATGATAATAATAATAATAGCAATAATAACAATAATAATAATAATAATAATAATAATAATAATAATAATAATGATAATAATGATAATTTTGTAATGATAATGATAATAACGACAAAGATAAAAATTATAATGATAACAGTAAGGATGATGGTGATGACGATGATGATAATAATAATAATAATAATAATAATAATAATAATAATAATAATAATAATAATAATAATAATAATAACAATAACAATAATAATGATAGTAATAATAATAATGATAACTAATAATAATGATAATAATAATAATAATGATAATAATACTAATGATACTACTACTACTAATGATAATAATAATAACAATGTTAATAATAATAATAATGATAATCATAGTACCGATAATGATAATCATAATAACAATAATAATGATAGTCATAGTACCGATAATGATAATCATAATAACAATAATAATGATAGTCATAGTACCGATAATGATAATCATAATAACAGTAATGCTAATATTAATAATACTAATGATTGTAATGCTAATACTATTAATAAAAGAAATTATGAAAATGATAATAATAGTAAGGGTAATAAAAACTACAGTCGTGGTAATACTAATACGATTAATAATAATGATAATGATAAGGATAAAAATAATAAAAATAATAATAATAATAATGAAAATAATAATAATGTTTTTAATAATAACAATAACAACAATAATAATGATAAAAAATTGTAACGGTATTTATAGTGATAATTGTAATAATAATAGTAATGATAATGAAGATAACAAATGATGTAATAATAACGATATCAATAATAAGAACAACCACAACAACAATAGCGATATTAATAGTGTAGAAGTAATAGCAATGATGATACCAATAACAATAAAGACAACAACAACTGATAGCAATAATGGTAATGATCATAACAATGAGGATGACGTTAATAATGATAGAATAATGATCATGATAATATTGCAATAAGGATAATAATGAAAATTGCTGTAATGATAATAATGATAATAATGATAATGATAAAAAAAATGCAGTAAGAATAATAATGATGCCAATAATAATAATAATAATAATAATAATAATAATTATTATTATTATTATTATTATTATTATTATTATCGTTTTAATGATGATGATGATGATGATGATGATGATGATAACAATAATAATAATAATAATAATAATAATAATAATAATGATAATGATAATAATAATAATAATAATAATAATAATAATAATAATAATAATAATAATTATTATTATTATTATTATTATTATTATTATTATCGTTTTAATGATGATGATGATGATGATGATGATAATAATAATAATAATAATAATAATAATAATAATAATAATAATAATAATAATAATAATAATAATAATGATAATGATAATGATAATAATAATAATAATAATAATAATAATAATAATAATAATTATTATTATTATTATTATTATTATTATTATTATCGTTTTAATGATGATGATGATGATGATGATGATGATGATGATGATAATAATAATAATAATAATAATAATAATAATAATAATAATAATAATGATAATAATAATAATGATAATAATAATAATAATAATAATAATAATTATTATTATTATTATTATTATTATTATCATTATCGTTTTAATGATGATAATGATGATAATAATAATAATAATAATAATAATAATAATAATAATAATAATAATAATAATAATAATAATAATAATAACAATAATAATAATAATAATAACAATGATAAAAACAATAATAATAATAATGATAACGTTAATAATAATAATAATTGTAACTGACCAGACATATGTTATAAAGCTGTTTATTTAGGAAAGGACAAGAGCTTTTGAGAGCTTGTGAAATATACTTGAGTTATTCCTTCAAATCATAACATCTTATTTTCTAGACTTTCTCACGGTCACTGAGGGGAGTCAAATATTCATTAACGCAAACTAACTGTTTGATTGCACTAACAAAGCATAATGTGCAATAAATAAAGTTTTTTTTCATAAAACTTAATCGTTATGATTTTATATTTTATTGATGTCCTATGGAACGCAAGTAAAAGCAATATGTATTTACTATTTAGACGTTTCAATATCTGAAACCGTAATTCACTGACCAAAGATAGACTATGCTATTGGAATAATTATACATTCATTTAATGTTATCTA
>NC_061821.1:30671913-30674413 GCF_019202785.1 Penaeus chinensis | reverse complement strand
CACATTCGGGCAATTGCCATAGGAAAAATTTAGTCATATAAGTACTGGGCATACATTTACCTTGCGAAACCTGTACGCAAATTAACTGGAATGGAAAGAAAATAAAAACTTTCGTTATTGTTCTCGTGGTTCAGGATTCTGCTCTGATCTATCTCGTCCTCATTCAGCTCTTAGACTGAGTCTCCACCATTTCAAGAAGCTTTAGACAGTTTACCATTCCCCGACCGTCTTCGAAGCCATCGCTCTCACGGGATAGCAACTACCCTTTCTAATACCAGTTCTTGTCTTGTTAAATGCCTTCTCCGTTTAACTCGTGTGTATTCATACATTGTGAAATTAGCTTTTGTGTTTAGGAGGGCAGATTCGTGATTTATGTTTTAAATATTATATATTATATGGACATTTTGACGGTTATCGCCTGTTATGATGGTAGTACATATTTGATGTACACTTTATTTTCATAACCGTGCTGCCTTGTTTTATGTCATTTGTCCTATCTTGTCAATATTGACCGCGGACATATCGAAATGACTTCCATTACGTAGCATCTCTTGAACTTTATTGTTAAACAAAGCCATGGAGAACACATTGTCAAACTCTCAGTTGTTTAGGACGATAATCTCCCGTGGTAGCAGTGAAATTATTGTTTATTTTGATATAAATAACTTTGCATATGTATATTGCTGTGTGTTACGAGTCACTACATTAGTATTTGGTAAACTCTTTAGATTGTTACGCCCCATTTCGTCCTACATTACAGTGTTTCGTGTTGAAAACACTGATGGGTAATACTCTCAGAACAGAACTAATTCATTCTAATGATAATTAGAAATAGATAATTGAAACGGATAAAATTATCAAAGAACAGTAAACATATGTATCAGTATTATACAATACGCACGCGTACCATAGCTACAAAAATCAGTAGAATCAATCATCATATTATATGCTTTTTTATTACTTGATTTTGAAGATACGATCCGAATATTGACATTTTAGCTTTGCAGTGTAATGTTTTTTGCTACATAGGTCCTTGTACACACTGAAACACAAACACACACACGTGTATATGTGTCCGTGTGTGTGTGTGTGTGTGTGTGTGTGTGTGTGTGTGTGTGTGTGTGTGTGTGTGTGTGCGTGCGTGCGTGCGTGTGTGCGTGTGTGTGTGTGTGTGTGTGTGTGTGTGTGTGTGTGTGTGTGTGTGTGTGTGTGTGTGTGTGCGTGCGTGTGTGCGTGTGCGTGTGTGTGTATGTGTGTGCGTGTGCGTGCGCGTGCGCGCGCGTGTGTGTGAGAGAGAGAGAGTGAGAGGGCCTGTACATACATACATATAAACAATTCCCGGTAAACATTTTGTATCGATTAGTAAATTGTGAATACACCGAAGTTATTAAAGATTTAAACCGAACTAATGAACAAATTAAATATTTCTTTCTCATCGTTGTTGCTGATTATATGTAATCAACAAAGGTGACCTTATTATTATTACTTTTTTCTCAGTTTAATTCTGCGATCTACATCATCTTCGAAAAGTGGGGGTGTGAGCTGAAACATTTTTTTCCTTCTTAATTCCCCGTCTTATTGATTCCACAGTACAAATTCAGACCAAAAATGTCGGATCCGACGACTCTTTCACTCTCCGTTTTCTTATGTAATGTAGGAAAAATGTCGCCATTGTGTCATCCGCCAAGATAAACAGCTGTCTCTTACGGGCGCCGAGAGGGTTCGGTGCAGCTCCGAGTCAACACGAACGAGTACCGAATCTAATTACGTTGACTCACGGCCCAATTTCCGATGAAAGAGTGGAACTGCAAACATGAACTTGGCTGCAGAACATGGGGCTTCTGGAGTCTATTTTACGTCTTTGTTGGTATATAACTCCATGTTACAGTCATACAAAACAAGCTTGGCTGTATAAGAACATGGAAGTGTGCGCACATACTCTTACACGTTTAGAGATATGAGTGGAAGTGCATGCGTGTATGTGTGTGTTTTTTTTTTTTTTTTTTTTTTTCAGTTTGAGTTTTTGTAGAAACAGAAGGGAGGATGAAATACAATGATCACACTTACTCAGACACACATTTGTAGATATATATTTGTGCGTGTGTGTGTGTGTGTGGCTGAAAGACATTGAAAGTGCCGGGCGGGAAAAACAACTAGTTGCCCAGGTTGAAATGGACTCCAACCCTTGTGGTCGCGAGTCCAATTCCCCGCCACGGTATTACTAAAATAGGTCTGCGCTCCGACTATTGGGTCGAGCCTGATTTCACGGCAAGACGAGAAAACGACAAACCGCCTTGAGAAATCAAACGCAGTTGTCGCAGAGAAAGTCACCACCGTGGCAAAAGTATCAGCGCCAAGTTGATTTGGAAGAGCATCCAATCTGGTGAAGGTAGTACTACCAAGTGGCCTCTCAGTAATAAATTGGGAGAGACCTAGACCCTGCAGTGGAATAAATGGCTGTTGAACAAACAAAACAAACCACACACACACACACACACAC
>NC_061821.1:30654413-30659413 GCF_019202785.1 Penaeus chinensis | reverse complement strand
ACTAGCCTGGATAAGCGCTGTCTCCTCTCTCCTTCATTTTTTCTCTTTCTCTCTCTCTCTCTCTCTCGCTATCTATCTATCTACCTATCTATCTGTCTATCTATCTATCTATCTATCTATCTATCTGTCTGTCTACCTATCTATCTATCTCTCTATCTATCTATCTAAGTGTATGTGTGTATATATACCTATCTAACTATTTATCTATCGATAGATCTGTCTGTATCTCTCTATCTATCTCAATCTGTCTGTCTCTACTTATCAATCTATCTATCAACCTATTTACCTTTCTATCTAAAGATCCATCTCTATGTCCATATCTACCTACCTTCCTCTCTACTTAACTATCTAATCCTAATTCTATTCCATTTATTTTGCTTATCCAATAATTCCCAGAAAGAGTATCAGTGCGTTTCGACGGAAGAATTTAATCTGAAACTTTTTCAGCGAAGAAAAAGTAATTTGTTAACTCTCTTGACTTACTTAGTTCCTCTTTCTCTGTGTCTGTTTGCTATATCCTGATTTTGCAAAATCTGCAGATTTATCCGTCGGTTGGGTTGTCTATCTGTTCATCTGAATGACTGTGTGTGTGTGTGTGTGTGTGTGTGTGTGTGTGTGTGTGTGTGTGTGTGTGTGTGTGCACCTATACCGAATCTTTCGTTTTCGAACGCTTCCCCTCGAGGAAAGCTAGGTGACTGACTCAAGGTCCAAATTATAGACAATGTTCTAGTCTGTGGCTGAACTCCACGTTTTCCCTGAAGTGCCCGTTCCCCTGGGCCATCTGCCCGGCAACCCGCTTAATTGGCTTGTGACCGATGGAATATCCAAGAGGCCCTCACTCATTTTGAACGTCATTACAGTCAAATTACACATAGATTTTTTTTTCTGCGCCAACGTTCCCACACATTACATGTTCAAAATTGCATTGATTCATCTTCGCACATTCACAATATATATATATATATATATATATATATATATATATATATATATTTATTTATTTATATATATATATGTATGTGTATATATATATATATATATATATATGTACATATATGTATATATATACATACACACACACACACACACACACACACACACACACAGACATATATATATATATATATATATATATATATATATATATATATGTATGTATATAATATATGTATATTTAAATATAAATATATATGTATATAGTATATGTATATATCTATACATACATATATATACATATATAAATATATATATATATATATATATATATATACATATATATACGTATACACACACCACACACACACACACACAGACACACACACACACACACACACACACACACACACACACACATATATATATATATATATATATATATATATATATATTTATATGTATGAATATATATTTGAATATATATACACATATAAATTATTAAATATATATATATATATATATATATATATATATACATGTACGTGTGTATATATACACACATATGTGTGTATATATATATGTGTGTGTGTGTGTGTGTGTGTGTGTGTGTGTGTGTGTCTGTGTGTGTGTGAGTGTGTGTGTGTGTGTGTGTGTGTGTGTGTGTGTGTGTGTGTGTGTGCGTGCGTGCTTGTGTTTAAACAATATATTGAATGAATATGAATGTTGATGTTTTCTTGTCTCTATGTTTTATTTTAGTCAATCGTTATTCCCATGCAAATAAATAGACTGGTACTGCTGCTGCCACAGAAGTGATACCAACAGGTTCCCTTTTTGCACGTCATCCGTATTCCACGTATGGGGAAATCGCCATATGCATATGCATGCACATAGGCGCTTCATATAACGACATTCAGACCGCCAATATGGAATGGATTGGGACTTTGTAGTTCTCGATGGACTACGGATTTCATATGATTTTGCCATTTAGAGAGCGAAGTGTCAACCGACTGAGCGAAAGAGAAAGGGGGAGACAAACGACTGTAAATATTCCATTTATGATTATGTTTTTTTTTTTTTTTTTTTTTTTTTTTTTTATATGTTTTACCTATGCGAGGCTATGATTCACTTCAAGGGTCAGTGAGGATTTATGAAATGTAGCATTTCTGAATATCTTCGTATTTCAAAAATCTTATAATCATCTCCCTGTCAATCATCCATTGATTATCATCACTAATTTGGCAGTTATCAATTGATTAACCACCACCAATTTGCCAGAAGTGAAATGCTTTAATAACCATCCTTAACAGCCCATTCATTATCAAATGATTATCACCTGTTGCATTCTTGTTACCAGTCCTGAATAACCTTAACAATTGCCAAATAATTGTCATCTGTCAGCCAGTCATTATCCATCAAAAGCATCTTCGCCATTAAAGCAAAAATAGAAAAGAAAAGAAAACAGAGTACTAGCATAAGGAAAGACGAAAATAAAAAAAAACATCTTACTAATCAAATGAATAGATAAAGTATAATGAGTCCTTAATAAATCAAATCCTTGAACTTCCAGCGTAAAGCGTCTCCGCTTAAAAAAATCGAAAAGGATAAAAACAACAATAAAGAAAATAACGGAAACATGAACGAAAAAGAGAGAGAGATAAAAAAATCACAGATGTCTAATTCTCCCTTTCTGCCATTCCTCTCCAACACCAGATTGATAGGTCGTTCTTGAAGCATTTTATGAAAACATTTCGCGTCTCACTTTAATTGGACAAGCAACAAACGAACACTATTTCTCACCCAGAAAGTGTGTCTTGCCTAGACGGCCATTATTTTGCTGTCGGGCCGTAACTTCAGCGTACGTTACCTATTGTGTTCCATAACAACGTTATACTCAAGCAGTGTTAAGCGGAGTCCCCGTCTGGCTGGGAAAAGGCGTCGAGGCTATTGTGATCACTTTGTTTTTGTTTGTTTGTTTATTTGTTTTTGTTTGTGTTTGTATTTGTTTATTACTTAAGTGTTTATATCAGTGCCCTCAATATTATTTTCATTATCATTATTATTATCATTATTAGCATCATTATCATTATAATCATTATTATTAGCATTACTATTATTATCATTAATATTATTATTATTCTTATCATTATTACTATTACTATTATTATCATTATTATTATTATCATTATTATTATTATTACTATTATTATTATTATTATTATTATTATTATTATTATTATTATTATTATTATTATTATCATTATTAGCATCATTATCATTATAATCATTATTATTAGCATTACTATTATTATCATTAATATTATTATTATTATTATCATTATTACTATTACTATTATTATCATTATTATTATTATCATTATTATTATTATTGTTATTATTATTATTATTATCATTATTAATATTATTGTTATTGTTATCATTATTATCATTATTTTATTATTATTATTATTATTATCATTATTTTTATTATCATCATCATAATTATTTATCGTCATTATCATTATCACTACTAGTATTACTGCTACTAAAAATATCATCGTCTTCATCATCATAATCATCATCATTACCGTTACTATTGTTTTCCTTATTATTACTATATTTCATTAACTTTATTATTGTCATCAATATTATCATCATCTTTAATATACCTTTTATTATTATAATTATCATTGTTATTATTATTATGATTTCTGTTATCACCGTTATTATCACTATTATTATCATTTTTCTAATGATAATAACAATAATAATTATTATAATTATAATAATGATAATAATAATAATTATTATTATTATTATTATTATTATTATTATTATTATTATTATTTTCATTATTATTATTATTATCATTATCACTATTATCATTATTTTCATCCACCATTATCAACCTTATTATCATTAGCATTATAATTATTATTTGTTTTCTTGATATCATTATCTTTATTATTATCTTATTGTTGTTACTCTCATTTCATGATTATTGTTATCCTTTTGTCATTATTATTATCATCCTTATTATTTTTCTTTTCATTATTATTATTATCATTATTATCATTATTATTATTACTATTGTTATCATCATCTTTATTTCTATTGTTATTATTATTGTTGTTGTTGCTAATATTATCATAATTATTATTAGTAGTATTGTTATTATTATTATTAGTAGTAGTAGTAGTAGTAGTAGTAGTATTGTTATTATTATTATTAGTAGTAGTAGTAGTAGAAGTAGTAGTAGTATTAATATTGTTATTATTATCATTATAATTATTATCATTACCATTTTACTATCATCCTTATTATTATTGTTATTATTGTTACTATTGTTATATTATTATTTTTATTATCATCATTATATATTATTATTATCATCATTATTATATACTATTATTACTATAATTGTTATTATTACTATCAATGTTATTATTATTATTATTATTATTATTATTATTATTATTATTATTATTATTATTATTATTATCATTAAAAGTATTACTATCATTATCATTATCAGCATCATCATGATTAACATCATTATTTCCATCTTCGCTAGCACCATCCTCATCATTATCACCATCATTTACATCATGATCATTATCTTCATCAGCAGCAGTTCCAATAACATCATCTGACTGTCATGTTATTTTTAAGTGTAGTTTTTTTTTTGTTTTTTTGTTTTTTTTTCTACGTCATTTTGTCGAATTTGAAGTGTAATTTGTTGGACAGTAGAAGAAAATCATCTGGAGACCACACACGTATACACAACAATTGTAGACAGAATTTATTTGTATCTGTCCATTCATAAAATTCAGCTGTATTATCCTGGTGCACATACAAACATACATAAACAGATACTATGTATATAAATAAATAAATAAATAAAGATAGATAGATAGATAGATAGATAAATAGATAAATAGATCAATAGTTTATTTTTTAAGAGTGTGAATGAATATCTATACCCTATCTTCCTTTCCTTTCAACTGATTAAACAGTAACACACACAACAACGAGAGTACTATTTACTTTTTTGTAGCAATAAACAC
>NC_061821.1:30601913-30604413 GCF_019202785.1 Penaeus chinensis | reverse complement strand
AACAGTGATAATAAGCCAAATTCCCGGTACTTCGGAGGCTCTGTAGCGTTCCCTCGTTCATCACAAGGAGATGTTACAACTGTCATGTGACTCTAAACTTTGTTTCCGGACTTTTATTTCTTGTCATACGTGCAGATACATGCACTGCCCTTTTACTGTGCAAATCGAATAAAGACTGCCTACTGAGCACCATGGGTGGAGGAAAGGATCCGAGTCGGGCGGTTTGCTATTGAAATTTATCTCCAATAAACGTCTCTAAGCCAACAGGAAATAACAAACAAAATTGGGGATTTCTAAAACCTGAGCTGCAACAGTGAAAGGAAAATTTGATAATTTTGAAAACTATAAACCCAGTCGAAGAGGAAAGTGTGTAAGAATGTCTGTCTCCTCTCCCAAACAAAACAAAAGGCTTGTAAATATGGCTAAACAAGGTCGCTCTAAGTCATCAAAGCAACTAAAAAAGCAAATGAACTGAATGGAAGGCATTCCATTCTACAGTCAGAAAAAAGTTAAATGAGATGGTATGATGTTGATGCAGGCCAATTAAGGTGCCAAGACTCACAAAGATGAAAAACCAAAAGACTAGGTAAGTCACACTTAAATCTTCCTTTTGACTACGTTTCTATTTGATACAAATATAATTTAATGAAATACATATGCAGACCCGGAAAGCAATTATGCTAGTTACAAAATAATACACTTAATATGAGGTTCATGTCTGGGTTAAAAACGAGATCAGAAAAAGGTTATGTTGGAGATGAAGTTCAAGAGGGTTTTATTTGAATGGTCCAGTCATCTCGCAACTTTTAATATTATTTTTATTCGTAGGTTTGTTTCTCTGCTAAGTCTATGGTAGAAATACTGATAGACAGACGAACATTTGTTAGGAGAACAGGCTTAGAAAAATAGCACAAGGAAAAATCCCTATCAAGGTGATGATATGGTCTGTATTTTTTGCCATGGATACTGGAAGATCAGAGATTGTAAAAGGTAATCCAAACTAAGTAGGATATTGTGGCAGCGTTGATAGACTTCTGTCCCAACTTCATGACTTCATGACTGCAGTTTCGTGCATGATGGAGCTCTCTGCTTCACAGTCCAAAGTTTTAAAATCCATTTGGGTAATCAATGTACTAGAATGTTTGAGTGGTCTGGACACAAGGATTTCTTATAAAATGTTTACGAAAATGCATTAAAAGACGAGATAAGCCAAGTTGATTGAACAAACGATAAAGGTATGGCATAAAAACACCCAAATCACGGAAAGGGCCTGACGGTACATTCGAGGCATGCCAAGACGTGTTGCTGGGTGCAAATATCATGTCTTTAATAATGTACGCAAATCAAATTCGGAAATTATAATTTACATTCATTTGGGATACATTTATACTAAAGGGGTTGTAAACGCCGGTGGTTTCAATAATTATGTCATTTATTTAGATATATATACTTATACATATGCATAGACATAGACATAGACATAGACACTGCAAATAGAGCAACGAAAGGAAGTACAAGAAAACACATGAATATTGCTTCCTCGGGCCTTCCTCATATTCGTGTATTTTCTTGTATTTCTCCCTTCGTTCTATTTGCACATTTTTCTACATGAATTCCACATGTGCGCACAAACACACACACAAACACACACATATATATAGACACACACTTACATATCTATCTATCTATCTAAACATATATACATCTCTCTCTCTCTCTCTCTCTCTCTCTCTCTCTCTCTCTCTCTCTCTCTCTCTATATATATATATATATATATATATATATATATATGTGTGTGTGTGTGTGTGTGTGTGTGTGTGTGTGTGTGTGTGTGTGTGTGTGTGTGTGTCACATACACACACACACACACACACACATATATATATATATATATATATATATATATATATATATATATATATATATATATAAATATATATATATATATCATATATATATATTATATATATATGTATATATATATATATATATATATATATATATATATATATATGCTCATATATATATATATATATATATATATATATATATATATATATATATATATATATCAATCAATTCCCCGTCGCGGCGGTCGTAAAAAGGCCTGCGTTCTGACTGCTTGCTCGAGTCCGAGAAAACGACATATCGCCTTGAGAAGTCAAACGCAGTTGTCGTAGGGGAAGTCACCGCCGTGGCACAAGTGTTAGCGCACCAAACCGCGGTTGATTAGGAAGGGCATTCAATCAGGCAAGGATGACACTACCATATAACCTGTCAGTAGTGAATTGGAAGAGGCCTATGTCCTACAGTGGAATAAATGGCTGAGTAAAAAAAAAAAAAAAAAAAAAAATATATATACATATATATATATATATATATATATATATATATATATATATATGTATATATATGTATATATATATATATATATATATATATATATATATATATATATATATATATATATATATGTGTGTGTGTGTGTGTGTGTGTGTAT
>NC_061821.1:30586913-30589413 GCF_019202785.1 Penaeus chinensis | reverse complement strand
AGAAATTTCTGGTAATACGTCAAAAAAGTTACAGTATAGTATATGTACTAGATGTTTCCCTTAAATATCAAATCTCATGAATGATACACCCCGTAAATGGCGTGAATGAAACGGACACCCAAACGTCAAACTGAATTATCCCTAAATTTACGAGAAAAGAAAATCAGTGAATGCAACTCTCGCCTGCTTTTCGAGAGGCAATAACCCGGAAAGACGTATTCGCGTACTCGGAATCATCTTTCCGTTTCGACGAATCTCGTGCCCATCAATCTTCAGCTGCAGTTATCCGATCGTATCTCTCTCTATTTATACACACACGTGTGTGTATGTGTGTGTGTGTGTGTGTGTGTGTGTGTGTGTGTGTGTGTGTGTGTGTGTGTGTGTGTGTGTGTGTGTGTTTGTAAATAGAGAGAGATACAATTACCTATACACACACACACACACACACACACACACACACACACATATATATATATATATATATATATATATATATATATAATAGCCACCTTTTCCGTTACTTTGCTAGGTCCCAGAAATTGAGGATTTCTGGCTCCTGGTATCAGTGTTCTGACCCGAATCGTTGGACTAGGTACAGCGATACGGGTAGAGTGGCCAAGGAGATCGACCACATCCTCGTTAGCACTCTGTGGAGGCTACTTTCCGGGTCCACTTTAGAACCCTTCGTCGCCCCAATGAACACATGTGTACAGATTGATGGAGGATGAGTGTGCCCAGGGGTTTGGCCAGGCTATTTCTGGTTGTTTCACAGCACTCAAGGGACTGACGGACCCTGTTCTTCTGTTGGACACCTTCAAGTATGAAACGCTTGATGCAGCCCAGGAATCTTTTGGTGAACGCCCAAGAACAAGATAGAACTCCATCTAGCAGGAGACACTGGAAGCCACAGATGCTTGTCGGGCGGCTCAATTATCAGGGGATCGCATCTTGCACCGTCTCTGTTGCACAGGACTAGGACACTGTTGAGAAGGAATAAGGAACAGTTTATCAGTAATCTTGCAGAGGAGGTCGAAAGCCATTTCCTAGTAAATGACCTTCATCCTGCCTACCAAGCCCTGAGAAAGCTGAACTCCAAGCCCTCCTCACAGACGACTACAGTCCGCTAAGCAAGTGGCCAGATAATCTCAGATCCTGATGGGGTGCGCGTGCATTGAGCCGAGTATTTTGAGCAGTTGTATCAGGTTGATCCAACAACAGTTAATTTGGATGCAGATAATGTTGACATTCCCCTGCCAGACCCACTCATCAGTGAGGATCCACCCTACCTGACTGAAGTCAGGGTGGCAATTTCCAAGCTGAAGAGATATAAAGCAGCAGGTATTTGTGGCATCCCAGCTGAATTGGTAAAAGCTGGTGGAGAACCTATGGCAAGTGGCTTGCATGCAGTCCTGTCTGCCATCTGGCAGACTGCTACCATTCCCCCTGACCTGCTGAGGGGTGTGGTCAGGGGAAAGGATCGTAGGGACTGCAGCAATCACCGAGACATTACACTGCTCAGTATACCAGGCAAGGTACTCACACACATCCTACTGAGACAAATCAGAGACCACCTGCTGAGGCACCAGAGGCTGGAGCAATCTGGATTCACTCCTGGTAAATCCACAATAGACCGCATCCTGGCGCTTCGAGTCATTGTACTGCGATGTCTTGAATTCGGGCATGGGCTGCTCACAGCTTACATCGACCTCAAGAAGGCGTTTGATACGGTGCATCGCGAATCACTATAGGAGATGCTGAGACTAGGAGGAATTCCAACAAGGATTGTTGGATTAATAGTAAACCTGTATACAAACACTGAAAGTGCTGTAAAGTGTGGTGGGGGCCTGTCGAGCTTTTTCCCCTTTGGTTCAGGTGTGAGGCTAGGCTGTGTTCTATATAGTTTTATATACTTCGGTAGTGCATTTCACGACTCTGGGATGTCAGACCAGGAAGTCAGTAGACGGATTGGTCTGGCAGCTGGGGTCATGAAATCTCTTGACAAGAGTATTTGGAGATGCCGGTAACTATGCAGAAGGGCCAAGTTACATGTCTTCAAGGCCCTGATACTGCCAGTTTTACTATATGGTAGTGAAACCTGGACGCTATCTTGCGCTCTGGAATCTCGTCTTGATGCCTTATGTAACAGATCCTTGCAACGGATCATGGGGTACAGTTGGCGGGACTATGTGTCCGACCAACAGTTGCACTGTCTGAGCGGTACAGGACCTGTTACTTGCACAATCCGCGATCGCCAACTCAGGCTATACAGCCACTTGGCTCGATTCCCACAGGATGACCCTGCCCATCAGGTTGTCTCTGTCCGTGACAACCCTGGGTGGAGGAGGCCTTTGGGACGACCGAGGAAATCGTGGCTTGGGTAGATCGATCAAACCTGTCATGAGGAGCTAGAGATGGGCCGGGCCCCTTCCTGGCGGCTCGCCGTGAGGGACCCTCGTAGATGGAAGCAAAGGGTGGATGTGGCTATGCGCCCCCCGCCGGC
>NC_061821.1:30571913-30574413 GCF_019202785.1 Penaeus chinensis | reverse complement strand
TTAAGCTGCGTCAGCGTATGTCGTAAGCACGTCCTTTGAGGGACGATGACCAGGACATCATCTACGTAACGAAGCCGAGATGAATGTCTACCCGCTACAGGTAAATAACCGCCACACATTCAACTTGGTTTCGCTACGTGATGTTCTCGTTATTGTCCCCAGAAGGTATTGGGAAAGAAAAGCCTAACGTTAATGAATATTGATCTTACACGGACATTGAACTTCTCAAAGCCATATATCATAAGTTGTCCTCCTTTTTATTAACTGAAAATGGTTTCTCTTTGACGCCAGATCTTATGTGGACGTTTTCATTGCGTCCCATGGCCTCGTGTGATACGCAAAGCTTTTGGTCCATGGATTTTTTTATTTTGTTTTATGGTTAGTTATGACCTAAAACATATTTTCTTAATTCTTTACACCTTTCTGCAAATATATTGTAATAAGTAACCTTTGGAAAAATGGGGATTCTAATTCTAATAATGCAAAATTGTTCCCTATTCATCATGATATTTTGTTTTTATGTATTGAGGTTTAATCTAAATTTACTGGTTGGTGAATATATTCATAACCAGTTTATTATTGATAGGCAAACCACATATCTTACTGTGTACAATTACTGAGATTTCTTGATACGTCTAGTCTTTTCTGTTAAACTTATAATCGAGTAAATTGTAATATTTTAAAGTTTCAAGATTTCTTGTATACAACATTTATATTTAACCACGCATATGTCACCATCTTTTTAAATTACCATTTATAATAATGATTCAGTCACTATTTCAACATTATTTTACATTTGTTATTTATATGATTATATTATAGTTACCTATATGTATTCATTATTTCACATTCGTAATCATTCATATTTTTTTCAGTTTACAATGGAAGATGGATGAACGTATGCCCAAAATGTCTAGATTTGTCTTAAATGCAAAACATTACATACATATACACACACACACACACACACACACACACACATATATATATATACATAAACATATCATCCTCATTTGGGAGCTAACGCCGTCAGGGGCGCATAGCCGCATCCACCCTTCGCTTCCACCTACGAGGGTCCCTCATGGCGAGCCACCAGGCAGAGGCCCGGGCCAGCACTAGTTCCTCACGACAGGTTTGATCGATCTGCCCAAGCCACGACTTCCTCGGTCGTCCCACAGGCCTCCTCCACCCAGTATCCAATCCATGCAAGTGTTGAAAAGTGTTGGTGCAAGAACACAGCCTTGCCTCAGACCTGAACTAACAGGGAAGAAGGTCGACAGGCCCCCACCACACTTTACAGCACTTTCAGTGCCTGTATACAGATTTGCTATTAATCCAACAATCCTTGTTGGAATTCCTCTTAGCCTCAGGATCTCCCAGAGTGATTTGTAATGCATCATATCAAATGCCTTCTTGAGGTCGATGTAAGCTGCGAGCAGTCCACGTCCGAACTCACGACGGGACTCTACATTGACTCGAAGTGCCAGGATGTGGTCTATTGTGGACTTACCAGGAGTGAATCCAGATTGCTCCAGCCTCTGGTGCCTCAGCAGGTGGTCTCTGATATGTTTCAGTAGGATGTGCACGAGTACCTTGCCTTGTATACTGAGTAGTGTAAGTTCTCGGTGATTGCTGCAGTCCCAGCGATCCCCTTTCCCCTTCCAGAGAGAGATGACCACACCCCTCAGCAGGTCAGGGGGAATAGTAGCAGTCTGCCAGATGGCAAACAGGACTGCATGCAAGCCACTTGCCATAGGTTCTCCCCCAGCCTTTAGCAATTTGGCTGGGATACCACAAATACCTGCTGCTTTACCACTTTTCAGCTTGGAATTCACCCCCCTGACTTCAGTCAGGTAGGGTAGATCATCGCTGATGGGTGGGTCTGGCAGGGGAATGTCAACATTACCCACATCCAAGTTAACTGTTGGTGGATCAACCTGATACAACTGCTCAAAATACTCAGCCCAATACACGTGCACCCCATCAGGATCTGAGATTATCTGGCCACTTGCTGAGCGGACTGCAGTCATCTGTGAGGAGGGCTTGGAGTTCAGCATTCTCAGGGCTTGGTAGGCAGAATGAAGGTCATTTACTAGAAAATGGCTTTCGACCTCCTCTGCAAGACTACTGATAAACTGTTCCTTATCCCTTCTCAACAGTGTCTTAGTCCTGTGCACCAGAGAATGGTTGCGATCCCCTGACAATCGAGCCGCATGGCAAGCATCTGTGGCTTCCAGTGTCTCCTGCGAGATGAACTTCTGTCTTGCTCTTAGGTATACACCAATCATTTTTTTTGGCTGCATCAAGCGTTTCATGCTTGAAGGTCCGTCAGTCCCTCGAGTGCTGTAAAACGACCAGAGATCGCCTCGGCAAACCCTGTCCACCCTAGGGTGTTCATTTGGGCGACGGGGGGTTCTAAAGTGGACCTGGAAAGTAGCCACAACTAATCTATGATCAGTTTCACAGAACTCGGCACTTCAATACACCCTGCAATTCTGGA
>NC_061821.1:30531913-30536913 GCF_019202785.1 Penaeus chinensis | reverse complement strand
GTGTTGGTGATAATTATTATCATTATTATTATTATTATAATGATAATAATTATAATGATAATAAGGAAATAAAAAATTATGATATTGATGATGATAATAATTATTACAATAATAATAATAACAATAATAATAATGATAATAATGATAATAATAATAACAGCAATTATGATAGTAGTAATAATAATGATAATAATAATAATAATAATAGTAATAATAATGGTGATCACAATCAGCATCCTCATATTCATCATATTCATTATAATATAATTAATATTAATATTAAATATAATAATGATAATAAGAATGAGAATAATAGAAATAATGATAATAATAATAACGATAATAATAACGATAATGATAATAGTAACAGTGATTATTGAGGATATTATTGAGGATAATAATAATGATAATAATAATAAGAATCCCAATGATAATGATGAAAATAATCATGATAATTATGCAAAAAATGATGATAATGTTAATGAGAATGATAGTAAAATAATAACAGTAATCATCATCATCATCATCATCATCATAATAATAATAATAATAATAATAATAATAATAATAATAATAATAATAATAATAGTAATAACAATACTGATAATACTGATAATACTGATAACAATAATGATATTGATAATAATAACAATAATGACAAAAATACTATTAGAGATAATAATAATAATAATAATGATAATAATAATAATAATAATAAGTAATGAAAATAATAGTAATAATAATCATGATCATAATAATAATAATGATAACAACAATTATAAAAGACGAAGAAGATGAAGTTGACGTAGAATTGGGAAAAGACGATCCATAACAACAATAGCAATAATTATGATGACAATGATAAAGATAGCCATGGTAATTATATTCGAATGACATCAAATATAAATAATAATAAAATCAACAATGACATTTCTAAAGATATCACTACCGACGTTAGGGAAAAAAGCAAATTAAAAGCAAGGAAGAGACAAAGAGTTCAGAAATTCACGAGAAAATTCGACAAAATGGACATGTTTACGAATCAGCTTTAAGAGGCATTTGGCCCGAGGTATAGCTTGAGGAGACAATCGGGCCTGGGTCGTGAAGGAAGAGAAAGGGGATGATGATGATGATGGTGATGAGGATGATGATGATAGTAGTGGTGGTGATGATGATGATGGTGATGATGGTGATGATGATGATGATGGTGATGATGATGATGATGATAGTAGTGGTGGTGATGATGATGATGATAGTAGTGGTGATGATGAAGATGAAGATGATGACGAGATTAAGGATGAAGTAAACATATGATGGTGATAGAGAGGAAGAGGAGGAGGAGGAGCGCAAGAGAAGGAGAAGGAGGAGGACAGCGAGAAGGAGAACGGGAGACATACCATCAAGAGAAAAACAAGAAAAGAAGGTGGTCGAGGGTGATAAGAGGAAAAAGAGAATACCGAGAACGGAGAAGATGAAGTGAAAATAATGAACAAAAATGAAGACAAAGAATGCGAAAGGAGGCAGAGACTGGAGAAAGAAAAACAAGAAAAAGAGTAAGGGGGGAATAAACACGTCAGGCGATACAAGAAAACTGAAAAGAAAAGAGAAAGAACAAGATAAAGAAGTAGAAGTACAGCAACCATAAAGAAACAAGACGGAGTAGATATTGTCTTTCGCCATAAATGAACGGCCGCGGGTGCAATATAGACCGATGGGGATCTACAGTATATTACACCCATCGGTCTAGCCACCGAGCCTGTCCAATCAGATACCCTGCCTCGCCCCTGCGTATACTACTATACCGAAGATAATCCAATCCTTGTAAACTCCTTTTCGCCAGACGAGCCCTTCTTCGGATAAGATTTCCGTTTAACCGGCTCCCGGATCGAAGGAGACATGCGATCTCTTAGCTTTTCCTCTACTTGAGAAGATTACACGTCCCCATCTTATTCTCCCTGTCGCAAATGCTATAATTCGGTTGCTGGTGATAGTGACCTCGACCTTATCGGCAGCTGGTGGTAGAGCCCCTTGTTGCCCCCTCTCTCTGTGGTCAGCTATTAAAGCCCGCGGCCAGAAATGATTGTCCAGGCCGCCTGCGCTCCATCACATTCTTACCGTGGCGAGATGGGGGGTCTTTGGACACTGAGGCAGGAATTCATAAGGACGATTTTTGCCGACGATTGCAGGAAAGGGGATTCGGATGAGATGGGTTGCCGTCTGTCGAACGTTTCCCAAGCCCAAGGATTCTGTTGACTAGATTACACGAACGTTGTTTGTCGCTAATGATTATTGGGCGAAAGAGGTGTGAGCCAGAACATATATATTGAGGTAAAGAAAAAGTCAGACAGATAGGATTGAAAGAAAATAAGGGGAAATATATTATTTGATATCAACTATAAATGAAGTATGGGGCAGCAGAAATATATATATATATATTTTATTATAGTTAGATTTATGAAGGTTAAATATTAATATGCGTGTTGCTAATGAAATATTGTCTACAGGCATGATGTGAGAGGAGAAGGAAAGATGAAAAGTGATGAAGTAATTCTGCGGGTATAAGGAGTGCAATTTTCGAAAACGAAAACTAAATACTAATTTCTCCAAAGTGGAATGATATAAGGAATATCAATGGGAAATATGTATTAGATTCATTTTTCACCTGAAAGCGAATACGTTCGTCAAAAAATGTTTTGTTGTTGGCAGGCGATATTAAAAAAAACAATATATATAAATGTATATATATAAAGAGAGAGAGAGAGAGAGAGAGAGAGAGAGAGAGAGAGAGAGAGAGAGAGAGAGAGAGAGAGAGAGAGAGAAAGTGAGAGAGAGAGAAAAGAGGAGAGATGTGAAAGCAAGAAATAAAAAAAAGAGAATCTGATTAGAAGTAAAAATAAAAAAAAATAAAAAAGAAGAGAGATAAAAAGAAAGAAAGAGAAGTCGACGAAGAAGAAAAATCCGACGAAGAAAACATGGCTGGGCATCTCAAGACGTTCCAAAATCTTCCTCTTGTTTCAGCATCTCAGTCAAGAATGCTCAACTTTGCAATAATCAGACCTCAAGAAAGCAGTAGTTTGCTTTACATGCGTTTCTGTCTCTTTTAAGCGAGGTTGGATATGCAAGGCAAGGAAGATAAATACAAAGATATACAAGAGGGTTAAGAAGGAGGAAACGAAGAAGATAAATAAAAAGAAGCGAAAAGAAACAAAGAAAATTATGAGAAGAAGATATTTTTTTTTCAATTAGAAAAATAAATTAACTAATGAAAAAAAGACGAAGAAAATGTGGAGAGTAGGAAGAAAAAATCGTGGGTTTCTTTCACATCCTCGTTTATTCCCAAGGTGCTAACTTTGCCAGTTCTCGCTCTGTGTTTTCTCTATCTTTCTTTCTCTCTCTCTCTCTCTCCCCCCCCCCCTCTCTCTCTCTCTCTCTCTCTCTCTCTCTCTCTCTCTCTCTCTCTCTCTCTCTCTCTCTCTCTCCTCTCTCTCCCTCTCCCTCTCCCGTCTCCCTCTCTCTCTCACCCTCTCCCTCTCCCTCTCCCTCTCCCTCTCCCTCTCCCTCTCCCTGTCTTTCTCTCTTATTGTGTGGGTGGGTGGGGTCGTGTGTGTTTATCTGTGCTTTTGTGTGTTTCTCTGCTCGCGCGCGCAGACGTGAGTGTGTATTAGGGTAAGAGTGTATGTACGTGTGTGTGTGTACAGCCTTTGTGTTGTCTCGCTCCTGACAACATTAATCTCATTAATCTCCCCCCCCCCCCCTATGCTCCATTATAAAAAAAAAAGAATACAAAAATTATCGTTAGTATGTTTGATTTCTGTCCAAGATCCTGGTCTGAAGATTTAACCCTTCTGTACCCTTTTAGACCAAATAAATTGTTTAAATCTAAAAAAAAACAAAAAAAAAAAAACTCAGCGTCACGACCAAACGCCAGCCAGACACCAGACCAGTTCAGGTCAGGCTCATGTTCTCTGACCCGGTCTGTTAGGGTTGCAAAATATGATCACATTTTTTTCCTACCGCAGTATTGCAAGGAGCGTGCAACTGTGCATTCGCTTGGCACAAGTCCCATTCCGCCTCTTGCTTCAATTCTGGCTCCATTTATGTTCCATGCTGTCTTTGCTTCGCTTACTTAGTTCATTTGCTTTTCACGCTGCCTTTGCGCATGTCTCAAAATATTGCTCCTTGTTGACTTCAACTATATTTAGAATGCTTAACCATCTTAACGTCTACTATATGTATGCGATTTACATACATATACATATGTGTGTGAGTATTTCTATGTATTTATCTATCTTTGAAAAAGAACTTCGGGTGTGCTTTGAAATCGTTAAGTTTACTCAGATTAACAACCTTTTTTAAAGTCAAGGGCTGGATCCCGTATGATATATATACATACATATATACATACATACACACACACACATACACACACACATATATATATATATATATATATATATATATATATATATATATATATCAACATCATCATCATCTTCAAAGGGCTAACGCCGAAGGGGGCGCATGGCCGCATCCACTCTTCGCTTCCAGCCACGAGGGTCCCTCATGGTGAGTTTCTAGGCAGGTCCTCGGCCCATCTCTAACTTCTTGCGGCTGCCCAACCTATGACCTTCTAGGTCGTGCCAGGATTGGCTTGCAGAGAGACAACCTGATGGGTAGGGTCATCCACAGGAAAACGAGCTAGGTGTTAATACAACCTGAGTTGGCGGTCCAGGATTGTGCAAATAAAAGGTCCCATGCCAGTCTCACGGTGTAGCCGTCGGTTGGACATAGTCCTGCCAACTGTACCCCATGATCCGGCGAAGAGACTTGTTACAAAAGGCATCAAGCAGAGACTCCAAGGCGTCCAGGTTTCGCTTCCATACAAAGTATACAAAGCTCTCTGTGACTTCAACGTTCTCACCGCAAGCATGGATCAACTGAACGGATTCCCCTAACAGGCCCCCAAAGTCCTGAATCTTGGTCTTGGTCCAGGAGACCTC
>NC_061821.1:30499413-30501913 GCF_019202785.1 Penaeus chinensis | reverse complement strand
GGAGGTGAAAGAGGAAGAAGAGGAGGAGGTGAAAGGGGAAGAAGAGGAGGAGGTGAAAGGGGAAGAAGAGGAGGAGGTGAAAGGAGAAGAAGAGGAGGAGGTAAAAGGAGAAGAAGAGGAGGAGGTGAAAGGAGAAGAAGAGAAGGAGGTAAAGGGAGAAGAAGAGGAGGAGGTAAAAGGGGAAGAAGATGAGGAGGTGAAAGGGGAAGAAGAGGAGGAGGTGAAAGGGGAAGAAGAGGAGGAGGTGAAAGGAGAAGAAGAGGAGGAGGTGAAAGGGGAAGAAGAGGAGGAGGTGAAAGGAGAAGAAGAGGAGGGGGTGAAAGGGAAAGAAGAGGAGGAGGAAGAGTTAGAGATAGTTGGGAGAGAGGGGAAGAGAAAGAGGGGGAAAGGAGGCGGTGATCAAAGAAGCGGAGAGACATGAGATGGATGGGGAGGGGGGAGGTGGCAGAGGAAGATGTGATGGAGGAGGAAGAGAGGAATAGAAGGGGTAATACGAGAAGGAAGTGTTGAAAGGAAAGGATTAGAAAGATGGATAACGTGAAGGAGGAAAAGGGGGTTTAGGAGGAAGAGCAGAAGGAAAAGATGAAGTAGGAAAAGAGGCAGGAGGAAAAGTTGGTAGTGTTGGAGGAGAAGGAAGAGGAGAGAGAAAAGAGGACGTGTAAAGGATGGAGGAAGTGGTGCTGATGGAGGAAGAGGAAGATAAGGAAAAGGAGAGGAGAGGCAGGAGGAAGAGGTGGTGGAGGAGAAAGATGAGAAGAAGAAGATGAAGGGGAGAGGTAGAAAGAAGAGATGCTCGTGTTGGAGAATGAGGATGAGGTAGTAAGAGAGAAAGAAAATAAAAGTGTAGAGGAAGGAGGAAGGGGTGATGAAGGAAGAAAACAGAAAACAGAGAGCAGGACGCAGAGGAGAGGAGGTGGAGGAGGAGAAGTCGACGGTGGAAGGTCAGGAAAAAGGGGTAAAGAAGAAAGGAAGGGAAGATAAACAGAGGGGATGGAAGGAGTGGCGACGGAGAAAGAGAGAGGGGAAGATAAACAGAGTAGGAGGGTAAGGGTGGCGACGTAGGAGGAAACAGAGCAAGCGAGGATGTTCGTGTGAAGAAAGGAAGAGAAGGAGGAAAGAAATGAAAATGAAAGTGTTGGAAACGAAGGAGGAAGAGGAGGAGCAAGAAAATACTGAAGAAGAAGCGGTTCTGACGAAGGAGAAGTAGTAAAAACCAATATTAAGGAAGAGGATCCGAAGGAAAAGAAATAATGCATGTAAAAGGAGGCGGAGAAATGTGACTGCAATGAAAAAGTTGAGGGAAACTAAAGAACAGAAGAAAGGGAGAAACAAACGTAAAGAAATATAAGATAAGCGCAAGAATAACGGGAAGTGTGAGAACAGCACAATAACAATATTAAGTTATGGGCGATGAAAGAGAGAAATAAAACAGAACAAAGAAGATACCAATAATAATAAAAGAAACCCAAACTTTAGTCGAAAGGACCCAGAAGTTTATATATAAACAATTTCTGTCTTGGCTTTCTCTCCCTCTTTCTCATGACAAGAGACAATAAAACCGACCGTTGGCAACCCCCAAGTCAGGGTTATGAAGGGCGGCCCACACCGTCGGACTCCGTCAGGAAACAATTACGGTTTTATTACTCGGTCTGAGGGATATTGAAGGATCTTCTCACACTCCTACACCTCAGGCAGCGCTGGGAAGATACTCACAGTACTCTTATTCTACTCATATATCTCTCTTTTAAGTTTTACTGTTCATAATATCTTTACAAGTTACACTCTATAGTTTTACTGTTCATAATCTCTTTACAAATTACACTCTATAGTCTTACTCTACACTTATATCTCTATTTTGAGCTTTATCATTCACACTCTTCTTACAAACCCCATTCAAATACTCCATTCTAACCACAAAAAAATTTTTAATTCCAGAATGTTCTCCTCTCCCCCCCTCCTCCTCCCTCAAAAGATCTACCCCCCCCCCCCCACACTTCCTTTAGAAACCAGCTTACTCTGAACCTCTTCTCTCAGACATTACTTTCCTCTAAACTCCCTCTTAGAAAATCCCACTCCCGCCCCACTCCCCAGAAACAACCCACTCCATCCCTTTAACCTCCCCCCTCCCCCCCCCCCCACCTCTCTTCCAAAGAAAATAACACTCTAACAACCAGCCCTACCCCCCCCCCCCCCCCCCACCCCCGGCCCCCTTCCAGACACACACCCTAGACCTCGTTTCTCCAACAGCTACTGCCTTAATCTTCGTTATTCTTCATAAGTGTTCTGGATGACTGATGTTCTATGATTTTTTTTTTTCTTTTTCTTTTCTTTTCTTTTTTTTTTTTTTTTTTAGAGCGGTTATTTGGTCGTTTGTGAATGAAACACAATGTGATAATTTACGTTAAAAGTCGAGCAAAACGGTAATGGTGGTTATACATTTATTCTATTTCTCTATTATATCTATTAATTTATTCATTTCACAAGTCAAAAGGACATAATA
>NC_061821.1:30491913-30494413 GCF_019202785.1 Penaeus chinensis | reverse complement strand
TAATTATAATAGTGATAATGAAAATAATGATAATAAAAAGATATAATGATAATAATAATAATATCAATAACAAGAAGAAGAAGAATTAGAAGAATATTAGTGATAGTAATATAAATAACCATGCTAGTGAAAATGAAAATATTAATAATTATTACGATAACAATAACAATAATAATCATTATCATGATAATAATAATGATAATGATAATAAAAACAAAAAATTTTGGATATGATCATCAGAGGAACAGCAATCTTGTGACCTGACCCTTTTCAGTAGACCTTCGGGCAAAAGTGCTTATGTAATTTGCAACCATTAATCAAGAGCTAGATGGTCCATGGTAACTTTTGCATAAATTGTTGCCATAGCTTTGTGCAGGTTTAGACCGTAAGCGTTTGTATATGTGTGTGTGTGTGTGTGTGTGTGTGTGTATTATGTACGTTTTTTTACTGATATATTAAGATACTGGAACGGACAGATAAATAGTAAGAAGTAGATAAACACAATAGTTACATAGCTATGAACAGCGTCCCCTCGATCACCGATAAGGTCTCCTTTAACATCGACGAAGCTTCCCTCGTCACACCGAGGCGCCCCTCACTTCCGCACCACGTCCAGGGCCTTCCTCACCACCGCCAGTTCTTCCCATATTCACGAGTGATTGGACCTTGCATTCTGTTCTTGTCCACATCATTACAGAATAGTCAAGTTGAAGTCAAGTTGCCAAGGTAACTATTATAGTTCTTGTATTTAGAAGTCAATAATCATTAAGAAAATATGTTTATTATATAACTTTTGACTTGCAGTTTTAATATGTGTATACTTCATCAACTTATTGAGTTACAGATCACTTTAATAAAGGAAATAACTCAAAATCATAAGCGTGCCCTTTGCCGACTTTGAAAACAAGTGAAGAGGCTGTCAGGTAGGAACAAAACACTAAAATCGCTTACAAACCACAAGGCTGTCACCATGCACTCAATTTTGCAGCATCCTGTCATCAACTTTCAAGCAAACAATGTGATTTCTTGAACAGCCAATTACTGCAGAGCAAAAGGCCACTAAAGGACTGTAGATGGACTGAACGGTCTAAATCTGTGGCTCTTGTGCTCCACAATCGGTTTCCAAGGGCCTGTTCTCCAGAAGAAAAAAAAATCAGTCCCATCAATGACAACTTTGAAGAGAACTTCAAGAGATATATGAGTAGATCCTAGTCTCTCAATTAAGATTTTAGGAATTAAAATGCAAAGTCGAAGTCCTTGACAAAAGTGTAAGTTTCTATATTTGACGAAATGTCAATAAAAAAGGAGGCAGACTTTGGCACATGGGGTAACTCCAAATCCCCAGTCCACCGAACATTTACATTTATGATAAGGGGAATTAAAATGGATGGAAGCAAACGATTGAGTATGTGTTATCAGTAAAAACAAAAAAACTTAACTCAAGTAAGATGGTGAAACTTTCTATCAAAATTAAAAACCTTTAACATAGCATTGAAGGTGATTGTATGTATTCAAGCTTTTAAATACAGAATACAGTACAGCACTCTCAGAGTATCCATGAACAAACCATATTTCATATATAAAAGTCGGAAGATTTGGTGGATATACTATTTCCAAAATTTGCTAAGATTTGTACTGAATAATTTAAAAAACATGATGTGTCAGTAAGAATGCTGCATAAAATTGGAATCACATAAAACAACTTTTTGAAAAAGACTTAAGATGCCCATTTAAATTGCTCTTAAGGTAAGAAAAAACTGGTGTTAACACTCGTTATTTAGCAGTTCTGTATTCTGCATTAATATTTTTGCAATACTTGGGAAGCTTCAACAATTAACTTTGCTCTGAGGATGGACCACGTTTTTATATTTTTTACCAGAAAAGTGATGACTTAGAAAACAGCTTTTACGTCGTCATATCAACAAGTAAATTATTTAGACAAATTATAAACTGGATTGATTCATTGGTAATTTTTACATGCTAAAAGACAGGTATATTTCCAGAGAGCTTTGGTGTTAAACATGAAAGTCTGTATTGGATTATGGGAAGACCTCAATCCAAATTATGATAAACTTCTGTTTACATGAAACAGGAACCTCTTGAAAATCTTATTTTCTGTAGTTCGTAGAAATAGAGGTGATAATACAGACAATTCAAATAAAAATCAGTTTGGTGAATCTTTATGTCCTCAACGTGGAATGTTATTTCAAAACCTGGAAAGAATGTCATTTGTATTGATCTGCGTAAGTTTCTTTGTGGAGCTTAAATCGTGCTTCATAATGAGGACACGGACATGCTGGAGAGCAGTTTCTCATTGGAAGACAATATTGCAGATGATAAGTGGGATCTTAATGATCACGCAATCATAAATGTTTTAAATTTTATAAGGGTTACATTGTTAAACAGATCAAAAAGAAAACTAATTTGTACTGATTCTGTAAGCGAACCCAATTCATCTGTGTGCGACTTCTAATTAAATGACATCGTTGATTTTGGCGAT
>NC_061821.1:30434413-30439413 GCF_019202785.1 Penaeus chinensis | reverse complement strand
AGAGAGAGAGAGAGAGAGAGAGCAGAGAGAGAGAGAGAGAGAGAGAGAGAGAGAGAGAGAGAGAGAGAGAGAGAAAGAGAGAGAGCGAGAGAGCGAGAGAGCGAGAGAGCGAGAGAGCGAGAGAGCGAGAGAGCGAGAGAGAGAGAGAGAGAGAGAGAGAGAGAGAGAGAGGGAGAGAGGGAGAGAGAGAGAGAGAATATTCCCAGAAAAAGCCTTTGCTAATAAACACGATATATTCACAATTCATACTACACATACTCTGCATCAACATGTTCTTTGAAAGGCAAAAATAATTTATTATGTCTGCCATCCGTACTTAATATTTTGTTTTTTATGAAGTCGTTAATTCGCAAGGTTTATAGTTTTGCATTTCTCAGTTTTAGACCCAAAAAAATGCATCAGTAATGTTGAACAGTCTTCTGTTCAGCATTGCTCATGTTATGGAATGAATATACTTATAGATCGCTGAGAGCCTATGCCAATTAACATTATTTAACGAAATACTAATTTGTTTGATTACTGCTCGATACAGTTACTACATATATCTTTCAAAAGACTTTTTTTTTCTGGCCAGGTTATCAAGGGCATAAAAAAACTGCATGATCAAATATACAAAGGAACAAGAGTGCAGCCCTTGCAATATTTTTATATTGCCATTGACGATCTTTCTCAGTCGGAATATCGGTTGGAAATATATTAATTGTCAGACATGGTATAACAAAGCCTTCATGAATATTCACCTAGCATGGCAGCTGTTTGTCTTCCATTATGACTGGGCGTGACTTATTTGGGAGAAGGCGGGTTTGTGGTGTCGCGGGATAATGGGCGGATATATGTTGGCGTGCATTTACGTGCGTATTTCTTTATGTATGAATGTGTTTAAGTGTGTCTGCATTTCTCGAATTCCTTTGTTTATCTGTCGTATACTTTTCTTTGATTACCTCGATGCCATTCCCTATTATGTATGCAAATCTGATTTTTCACTGAATTCCTACATCATGTTCGTAAACTATATTTTACCATTGTATTTTCACTTCGTCAACATATCGTATTTTCTCTTTGGGAGCATCACATTTATAAGGCATATATTTTAGTGCAAATATCAATAGTTTTCTTACGGTGGGAAACAATTCAGATATCGCTGTCATAGATTCAGTATAAACCTCTTTGTAAATACAGACTTCTGAATATACAGTGTCATAACATTTCTTTATTTCATTTACAGTATCATGCTAATTATCAAACTCTTCTTTCATTCCACATTTGTCAATACTTTGTTTAATTATGGACGTCATTTTCTGCACATCTGTTTGTGATCTTGTTTCTGCTAGTGGTACATTAATCAACATTTATTTACGTAAACCGAACAAAATCAGTATTCAAAACATATTCCATTTAGCATAAAAAAAAACATTGGTTGAACTCTTAGAGCTTAATATTAATTAATCTTATGGTGAACTTCACCGAAAGCTATACCATAGTAAATCGAACAAACATACATTTTTTTTAATCATCATCCTAATTACATTGCACAGCACACGCTAAGTTTTTCAAGACCGAAAAGAAAATCAATTTTTCCTTCATCATTTCTTTTATTACCGGCATGATCTCTCAAATCATATGAAGAAAAATCTAGGCTGCATGAATTAGTAGACTCATGCTTCCGTGAGCTTCAGAATTCACAACTTTCGTTGATTTAGGCATCACGATAAAGACACCATGCTGCTAAGAATTCTTCCGGAAGCTCTCCAGTTTAAAGAAAAATGTTAGCAATGTAGGTGTTAAAGCCTAGAGGAGTAATTATACCGGGTTTTCCATCAACACCTGTGGCCTTTTTCTTTGGCAGACTGCGTTTGATCTTCGGTACTTCTAGAAAATTCGTGCTTTAATACCTTCAATGATTTCAGAGTCACATTCAATTTTCTTGCCAACGTAATCTTGCCACCCTTTGTTGATGTCTTCATTGCTCTGGAGAATATTCCATCTCTATCTTTAGACGTATCTCTGCTAGATTTTTGTTCTTTAGATCTTACATTTTTACGAAGAAGCCAGAGCTGTGATCGGCATCTCATTCTTTGAGGTCATTACTCTGCATACTATTTATCTTATGATTTCCTACAACATTTCTGAATCTTTCCACATGTTCTGAATCTTTCCAACTGTTTATTTTACTTTGATTCATTTCGCTTCTCAACTATCACACTAGCATCTACGGAAGCACGTTTGTCCCTTATCTTGTATATTCTTACCAAATAAGTAACAGTTACTTCTTCTTTGCAGTTTTGTTCTTTGCTTTTGTTGTCCTCTTTAGAATATGAATGATTAATTACGTCTATTTCTTAGTTCTTCTGTTGTTTGTATTTTAAATCCTCTTACCTCTTACTTCTATATTTGTCACATTACATTACAGTCGATTTGGCATTTGGGAAAACTTTTTAGTGAAATCCAGTTGTAACTTGAAATATGTTTTTAATCTAACTTGGTTTTAGTCACCACTATCTTATTTGTTTGTTTTATTTATCTTACATACAGATGTCAACAACTTTCTCTCCAATTCCAGTTACTTTACTTTACTACCCACCAATTATATGTTTCGATTTATCCTTTACCAACCCTTGCACTGAATCTGCAATTAACTGATTTCCTCTGATCTTTAATTAGTGAGCACAGATCTTTAGTTCTATATTCCGCCTTATTTTCCAATGCTCGGAATTGGATTTCAACAATATTAATGTGTTTTCTTTGATCGTTATAGCTGTACATTCAGATTTGTTCTTGTTTATGATAAAACTCGTAAATTCAATCTGCGGTTGATCTCCGTCTTTTCAATTTCATTCGAGCTCCATAGTCGTTAATACTTGCCAGAAAATCAAAGTAGAGTGAGGTTCAAATCAATGAATGAGATCAAGAAAATGCAAAGGCAGAAGGGAAGGCACTGAAAGATACGTGAAAGGCAATAAAGAAGCAGGTAGAAATTGAAACATGACAGAAGATACATAAATATAGAAGGAAGATTGGGGCAAACCTGCTTACGAGTGAGATGATTTTGGAATTACATAGTTATAGAGGGTAAATAAACACTTAAGGTAGATATAGTATGCACAAACGATAATAAGATACAATGGAAAAGAATATATGATAATTAAACAAAGAAAATATTGATTCAAAGCGTAAGCATTCATGTACTTTTATCTCAGCGACCTCATTCCTTTCGATGCGGGGGGGGGGGGGGGGGGGGGGTCACCATTCTGTTGGCACTATCACAATCAACGCTTCAGTACATGCATATGAAGTAAGCTGATCCTGGACCGGTGGAAGCACTGCCTCTTTCTCCTAATATAGTTGCAGACATTTATGCTAATGAAACCGTCACCTCTCGCATGGAAATCTTTATTTTCTCTCCGTAACCTTCCTCTACTCTCCTTTTCTTATCCGACCTTGAAAAAATCTTTTAATTAAATGTGAGCTTGTTTTACCTCGAAATATTGAGATTGATATTGATTTGTTGTTACAATCAGTAAATAGAGTCATAAGATTTTTACCTGATGACCAAATCTATAACCTTTATTATGATAATCTTATTAGAAATACCTTCAACAGATTTTCTTAATGGATTTTACATTTGTTCACCATTTTCTTGAGCGTATAAACCGTATGGGGGTTAATCTCTGGCGACTGCTTCTTAGAACATCATAAAAAGGGATCAAATTACATTTTCCAGAGTGAAGAGAGTACGCTTTTGAAAAAGAAAATTAAAACATAGATTCCCCCTTACTGAATGCAGTTATAAAATTAAAGATAATGACGATATTTATGACACATAAAAGAATGATGATAGTAAAAGTACCAAAATTGGATGAAAATGCTCAGCGATTTATATCATTAAATATTTAGAAATTCTGGCAAAAGTGAAAATACCTCAGCGTTAAGATAAGTGACAGGCTGGCCAGAAACGAGGCATCCATTAAATTAAGCATAAGATTTAGCTGAATAATGAATTTCCTTGTAAGCTTCATTTTTCACTTTACTGAGGAAGTGAAACGGCTTCACCTCAGGTAATTCCCTTCCAACATTCAACGCTGACGGAAGGCATATATTTCTCTCTTTCTATTTTCTTTCTGCTTTTCTTTATTAGCTTCCTCTACCAACTTCTTTCATCTTATCCTCCCTACCCTTTCTCCCCTGATTTATCCTCCTTCTTCCCTCCCACTTAGTCATTCTTGTACAACAGTCCATGTTTCTTCGGATAATACCTCTTCCCTCGCTTTCTCAGAGCCTTTGCTGTTCATCGTTCACAGCTAACTATCTTTGAGAAGATTCCTCCTCTCTCTTACCCTGTTCTATGATCTTGATAAATCCCCTCGGCCTTCCTCCCCCCTCCTTCACTGCTGTCTTCCCTTACCTTCTTTCCTTAACACTGTGTCATATATCCTTACATCGACCGATCCCCCACCCTCCCACTCCCCACCTTCCATTGCTTCATTTTTTTTTCTTTTTTTTTTCAGATCCCTTTCCCCATTTCACCTTCGTACCCTTTTTTGTCTATCTGTTGTTGTTTTTCTGCATGTCTGTCTTTCTCTGTCTTTGCCTCTGTCTTTGTTCGTCTGTCCTTTGTTTCTCTCTCTCTCTCCCTCTCTCTATCTCTTTCTCTCTCTCTCGCTCGCTCGCTCTCTCTCTCTCTCTCTCTCTCTCTCTCTCTCTCTCTCTCTCTCTCTCTCTCTCTCTCTCTCTCTCTCTCTCTCTCTCTCTCACTTTCTGTGTGTGTGTATATATATATATATATATATATATATATATATATATATATATATATGTGTGTGTGTGTGTGTGTGTGTGTGTGTGTGTGTGTGTGTGTGTGATATATACATATATACATATATATACAAACACACGCGTGTTGTGTACATGTTTGTGTACATAGATATACATACAGACATTTATATATAAACACACAGCGAGAGAGAGAGAGAGAGTGCCTTTCTTTCTCTCTCTCTCTCTCA
>NC_061821.1:30419413-30421913 GCF_019202785.1 Penaeus chinensis | reverse complement strand
TTATTATTATTATTATTTTCATTCTATTATCATTATTATTATTATTGTTATTATAATTATTATTGTTGTTATTCTTATTATCATTATTATTTTTATTCTTATTATTATTATCATTATCATTTTCATTTTTATTATTATTTTCATTATTATTTTCATTATTATTATTATTATTATTATTATTGTTGTTGTTATTACTCCCACTACTACTTCTATTATCATTTTTATCATCATTATCTTATTATTATTATTATTATTTTCAGTATTTTCATTATAATATTCATAATTATTATTATAATTATTATTATGATTATTATTATTATTATTATCATTATTATTTTCTTGTTATTATCATTACAGTTTTATTATCATTATTCTAATTATGGTTATGATTACTATTCTTATTGTTATTATTATTGTTATTGTCTTTTTTGTTATCACAATTATTAATGTTCTTATTATCATTATTATCATTATGATTATTTTCAATGTTATCCTTTTTAGCTTTGTTATTATAATTATCTTTATCATCATTATTTCTGTTGTTAATATCATCGTTACTATCATTATTACTATCATCTCTATCATTATTATTGTCAGTTTCATATTGTCAGTATTATAAACATTTAATTGTAATACTAATTATTATTATTATTATTGTTGTTATTTTATAATTATTATCATTGTTATTATTATCATCATCATTGTAATTATTACCATTATTATTATTATCATTATTATTATTATTATTATTATTATTATTATTATTATTATCATTATTATTATTATTATTATTATTATTATTATCATTATTATTATTATTATTATTATTATTATTATTATCATTATTAGTACTAGTAGTATTGTTGTAGCTGCTGTTGTTGTTATTGTTAATATTGTTATTGTTATTATTGTTATTGTTAATATTATCAGTGATATCATTACTATCATTATTGTTATTCTGTTTTTTTATCAATATTATTGTTATTATCTTCATCATTATAATGATAATAATAATAATTATTATTATTGTTATTATTATTATCATTATTATTATTATTATCATTATTGTTATTATTATTATTATTATTATTATTATCATTATCACCATTATTATCATAATGGATATCTATTATCATTGTTGCTGTTGTTATTGCTTTTATTGCTATTAGTATTATTATTGTTATAATGATGATAATGATAATAATGATAATAATAGTAATAATAATGATATCAATGATAATGATGATAATGGCAATTATTATTATTGTTATTATTATTGGTGCTATCATTATTATTATCATTATTATTTTTTTAATTGATATCATTATTTTTATTATAATCATTATTATTATGACCAATATCATTATTGTCAATATCATTATCACCATTATCATTGTTATTATTAAATCATATTTATCATTATCATTATTATTATTATCATTATCATCATTATCATTATTATTATTATTATCATCATTGTTATTACTATCATCTTTATCATAATTGGTATCATTATTTGTTTTTATTATTATTACTTTTATAATTATTATTATTATTATTGTCGCTGTTATGACTATTAGTACTAGTATTATTAATATAATTATGATTATTATTATTATCATTATCATTATCCTTATTATCATTATTAATATTATTATTGTTGTTGTTGTTATTGTTGTTGTTGCTGTTGTTGTCAATATTACTTTTATCATTATTATTATTTTTATAACAATGATAATAATTATTATTATTATCATTATTGTAATAATTATTATTATTCATATTGTCAGTATTATTAGTAGTAGAAGTTGTTGGTTGTGATAATGAAGTGAGTTATGATAAGGATGTGAGTCGTGAGTGCCATGTTGTGATGCCAGTGCATACGGATTGTGATGCCAGTATTATCGTACGTATTAGTGATAATTATGTGATTATATTATACACACCGTCTTTTGTGTGATATATTATACTATATGAAATATAGAAGGTTTTGTTTAGTTTATATTGCTGTGTAGCATATCACCTATGTAAAAGAGCGAGATTCTCTGTACGATTTATATAGAGTACATTTTATTTTGTCTCTGTAGTCACACGTCTGGCAGTAACTCTCTCAGCCTGGCGTGTGTTGCAAACATGAGTTCCTTCATATTTTTGTCAGGGATGATCTTTAATGAATCTGCCTTAGTTTGCATCGGTGTTTCCTTCACCCATAGAGATACACCAAGCAAACATAGAAGATGAACAGTAGTAGTAGTAATGTTATTATTATTATTGTTATTATTATTATTATCATTGTTTTTGTAGTTGTTCTCGTTGTTATTATTATCATTATTAATAATATCATTATTAGTATGATTATTGTGACTATCATTATTATCATTAATATTATTTCTGTTGTTATTATTTTTATTGTTATTGTTTATTAGTTTACTTTTCTCATTATCATTATTTCTAATCTTATCACTACTGTTATCTTTGTCATTATCATTATTATTTTCTC
>NC_061821.1:30396913-30399413 GCF_019202785.1 Penaeus chinensis | reverse complement strand
GATAGTAAATTACAACAATCCAAAAGGACAAACCAAACACATACAAATAAAGATCATTCAGCAGATATACTGATGTGTCCAGAGCAGATGAAACTGCGAGAGCAAGGAAGAAGTGGCTCTATAACCCCAATTAATAGCCAGGAAATGATGAGAAACGATTAAATATGAAAACCAAGCTTACACCACGCCAAGCGTTTGGTCTACTAAATCTGTTGATATGGCAGAAGAATTCATCTTCCCTGCGTGTATTAAGCCAGTTTGAATGGTCAGTGCATATATATGACTCGTTGTGGGGATTATTGAAACACAAGAGTTGATGCGCTTAACTCTGTATTGAGGAGGATCTACGCAGCACAACCGAGGGTTGTTTACATTAATGATATATAAGTCTGCCGCTAGATGGCGTACAAAAAAGAAAACATACTCTTACATGGGTAACTTAACAAAATGTATTTTTACCTTAGATTAGGTAATATGAGGTATATCATTGATAAATGAGATAAAAGTATCCTTATACTAATAACCATTTTTTATTATTCCAACAAAATAATTCGAACATGAGCAAATCCAACTAATTTAGATATTTGTGATTTTTTTTTTTTTTTCGCCCTCTAAACACGCTCATCAAAGCATGTAAACAAATGTAAGTAAATGAAAGCATGCAATTCAGCTGGTATCTAAAAGAGAATAACATGTATATACTGTCCCGAAGTCTACTAAACCAAACTGCAATGTAGCTAATGCATTTACAAAAAGAAGCTTATGAAATGCTCTAATCAGAGACATACAACATTCGTACATCATGTGAGGATATGTTACATCATCATGTACTAATACCGAGACCAGTGATTTGCTCCTTATAGAAAGCTTAGGATGAGCTTTGCATATTGCTTATCTGAAGTTAAAGCCTGGAGTGTAGAAGGGCTGACAGCAAAAATATTGTGACAAGAAAATACAAAGAATTCCACGATCTTAAAATAATGGCAATAACACTTGCGAAAGTAATACTTAAGAATACTTGAAGATTTTGTCCTTTGTAAATATTATGTTATTACAAAGAATTTATCAGGCGCCTGTATTGGCTCTTTTAAAAGCACATACCGAAAAAGTGTAAATTTACACATTACAAGCCAGTACTTATCTTTCTGTACGTGTTTTGTAGAATGTATATTCCTGACACAAGTGTACGCCTGACACATTTCCCCGAATAAACACCTATGTACCCCAACATCTGAATAGCTCATGCAATATGAAATTAATATCCGGAGATTTATGGTCATTAAATTAATGTTCTACCCCAGTGTTCATGCCGTCACATCGCATTTATCATGAAGAATCAAATAAAGGTTGAAATAATGATAAGTCCAGAAATTACAGTACCTGTTATAGTTTAACAATTTATACCGATATCAAATTGGGGTGATAGCTGTTGATATGTTTATAAATATGTTAGTCATCCCTATACTTGCAACACTCTCTTTGATAGCGTATATAACAGAAAACGAGAAATACCAGGGGAGTATAATATGTACATATACTTTTTAAAGATTAATAAAGAATAAAAAAACATTGCCATTTATTGATAATAAAGATGATCATGAGTGTGATGAACTCAAACGCAATTATTCCGTTCTGTAACAAATAAATATTCTTATAGATAACGAATATTCTATAAAATACGTTACATTAGACTGTACCGTAATAAACTATTTTTACTAAATATAATGTACAGCATTTTCCTTGGAAATCAGACTACTGGAATAAGAAATAAATACCCGGAGGGAGAGAGAGAGAGAGGGAGAAAGAGAGAGAGAAGAGAGAGAGAGAGAGAGAGAGAGAGAGAGAGAGAGAGAGAGAGAGAGAAGAGAGAGAGAGAGAGAGAGAGAGAGAGAGAGAGAGAGAGAGAGAGAGAGAGAGAGAGAAGAGAGAGAGAGAGAGGAGAGAGAGAGAGAGAGAGAGAGAGAGAGAGAGAGAGAGAGAGAGAGAGAGAGAGAGAGAGAGAGAGAGAGAGAGAGAGGAGAGAGAGAGAGAGAGAGAGAGAGAGAGAGAGAGAGAGAGAGAGAGAGAGAGGGAGAGAGAGAGAGAGAGAGAGAGAGAGAGAGAGAGAGAGAGAGAGAGAGAGAGAGAGAGAGAGAGAGAGAGAGAGAGAGAGAGAGAGAGAGAGAGAGGAGAGAGAGAGAGGAGAGAGAGAGAGAGAGAGAGGAGAGAGAGAGAGAGAGAGAGAGAGAGAGAGAGAGAGAGAGAGAGAGAGAGAGAGAGAGAGAGAGAGAGAGAGAGAGAGAGAGAGAGAGAGAGAGAGAGAGAGAGAGAGAGAGAGAGAGAGAGGGAGGGAGAGAGAGAGAGAGAGGGAGGGAGAGAGAGAGAGAGAGAGAGAGAGAGAGGGAGAGAGAGAGAGAGAGAGAGAGAGAGAGAGAGAGAGAGAGAGAGGGGGGTGGGGAGAGAGAGAGAGAGAGAGAGAGAGAGAGAGGGAGAGAGGGAGAGAGAGAGAGAGAGAGAGAGA
>NC_061821.1:30389413-30391913 GCF_019202785.1 Penaeus chinensis | reverse complement strand
AAACATATATAAGATATGTATGTTTATATGTATAAATATACTCACATAGATATACATACACCGTTGGCAAGGTGCCGCATCCCCGGCGGATATATACATATGTATGTATGTATGTATGTATGTATGAAAGAAGATGAAGCCATGGGTCACAAATGAGATTTTCCAACAGTGTGACACTTAGCTAGAACTCAAGAAAACCAAGAACAGTGCTGAAGGAGCAGCCAAATACAGAGAAATCAACAAGAAGATTAGAAGGAGTATGAAAAAAGCAAAGGAGAAGTGGGTCGAAGATCGGTGTATAGAGATGGAAGACTGTATCAGCAAGAACAACTCTTAGAAAGCTTTTCAAATAGTGAAAGACCTCGCGAAGCCAAAACAGTTAAGAGTCAGCAGCATCAAGGACGTAGCAGGAAATATTTTGACAGAGGAGAAGGACATCATCAAAAGATGGACGGAATATTGCTTCAATCTCTACAACCACCCGATACAGGGAGACCCTGAGGTTCTGAACGTCCGTGGACCAGGTGCAGATGACGACTTTCCTATTTTACGTGAAGAGGTAGAGACAGCAATCAAGACACTCAAAAAAGGGAAGGCCCCGGGAATTAACATCCCAGCAGAACTCATACGCAATGGAGGGAACCTGACCATTGACATTCTGACAAAGATTTGCAATATGATCTGGCAATCAGGACATTAGCCATCTTCGTGGACTCAGTCACTAGTTATGACGCTGCCAAAGAAGGGAAACCTTCAGCTATGCTCCAATTACAGAACCATCAGTCTCATCAGCCACCCAAGCAAAGTGATGCTCAAGGTACTACTGAACAGACTGAAACCACAGGCAGAAAACATCATAGCCGAAGAACAAGCAGGTTTTAGAGAGGGAAGGAGCACTACTGAACAGATCTTCAATCTGCGCATTCTATGTGAGAAGTTCAATCAACACCAGGGAAACCTGTACCATGTCTTTGTGGATTAAAGACAGTATAGCACGCCGCTCTGTGGGCCACCACGAGGAAGTACAACATGAGTCAGAAGCTAGTTCACACCATTGAACAGCTGTATGCCAACACTAGCAGAACAGTATTAGTCAACGGCACCATAGGTGAGTGGTTCCAGACAACAGTCGGAGTGAGACAAGGCTGCCTCCTCTCTCCAACACTACTTAATATCTTCCTGAAGAGAATCATGACTGAAGCCCAGGACCAACATGAAGGATCAGTCAGCATCGGGGGTCGGACCATCACAAACCTTCGATCTGCTGACGATATAGATGGATTAGCTGGAGAAGAGCCAGAACTCAGAGACTTGGTCAGCTGTCAGTACACAACATCTACCAAGTACGGAATGGAAATGAGTGCAGGAAAGACAAAGATAATGACCAACAATCCCCACGGCATCATCTCGGACATTACCATCAGCGGTTAGAAACTCGTGTATACAATTTATTCACTATCATGTGAGCGCTTCTCTGTACTTTTATCAGTGTGATTTTGAATCGCCCTAGATATATGGATAAGCAAACACATATATGCAACAAATATAACATATGTATGCATATATATGTACACACACATACATATTTATATATATGTATATATATTCATATATATACATAGAAATATGCACAAACACACACACACACACACACACACACACACACACACACATATATATATTGTGCGATGAAAAATCTCTGAATTGCTCAACAAACCTGAATCACTTATCGAAAATAAAGATGAGCTCGCTTCTTTTATATAAAAGCTAAAAAGAGAGGAAGTTGTTAATGAATGTACATATTCTGCTCTTTTCACTTCTGACTCTAGACCAGGGATTTTATATGGGTCACCCAAAATTCATAAAGCCCATCTACCCGTTAGACCTATTCTTTCAGCCCTTGGAACTAAAGTATCTAATTTTATTAATATTTTACAGAACACCTGTTAATGACTATGTCCTAGCCAGTTTTGATGTTTAACCTTTTCAATAATATACCCTTGGATGAAACTATAGATATTATCATAAATTCATTGTTTGATAAAGCATTTGGGTTTAATAAGACATAACCACTAAAGACCAAATATTTTGCTTTAATGGTAAATTGAGGGAGTAGCAATGGTAAGCCCACTAGGACCAACTCTAGCCAACATCATGTGTCACAATGAAAACATCGGGCTTAAAAATTGCCCGAAAAAAATTAACTTATTCACTTTTATAGATATGTTAATGATACTTTACTCTTATTCAAATCTGAAGATGTCAAAAAGTTCTTAATGACAAACGCTCTATTATCAAATCCAAAAGTGAATTTGAAAATAATGGTCAGCTTCCTTTCTTAGATAGATAGGTCTCACTACAAAATTCAACTCTTACATACCAAAGAAATATAAAGGGAATTTAATTTCAACTTTAATTTATAGCGCCTTCATGATTTCCAAGGACTATGTTATTTTCTCTAAACAGGTTGACTTTATTACTAATATATTGTGAAAAAACA
>NC_061821.1:30371913-30374413 GCF_019202785.1 Penaeus chinensis | reverse complement strand
GTACAACTAAATAACTTTCTCCTGGCACGTTTTCACTTAGTAAAGGGCTACGACTGATCAGTAATATTATGGCGATGATAAATCTATATATTTATTTACATGGTTACCTATACCCTTTTCTCTATTTCTCACTCTCTGCCTAATTGTGTGTGTGTGTGTGTGTGTGTGTGTGTGTGTGTGTGTGTGTGTGTGTGTGTGTGTGTGTGTGTGTGTGTGTGTGTGTGTGTGTCTGTGTGTGTGTGTGTGTGTGAGAGTGTGTGTATGTGTCCGTGCGTGCGCGCGCATGTGTGTGTCCGTGCGTGCGTGATCCATGTTTGTATGCATGTAAGTACATAGGCATGCAAGTACGTATCAACGTATTTATCACCGACTCGGCGCGTATACATGCGTCCGTATTCATAAATGTGTGTGTGAGTGTGTCTGTCCGCATACCCCACCAGCAATGGTAAACATGCAAATAGGTATATGTATGTCAATGAAGTTAATATTCATAAGGCCCGGCAACTCCCAGCGGAGCGTGTGAAGTCGACAGGGATCTGGTGATGTCGTGTGCCACAATGGACGGTCTCCAAGAAGGTCTTTTGTTAGAATTCATCTTTATAGAACGCATCTTTACCTCTTTGTCTTACGGAGATAATGGAGAACTACTTATGTCTCGGTGGGATTGAGGGAGAGCGTTTTTAGGACCCACGGACACAAAGGCGCCAGTGAACCTTCCACATGCCCGCCTTGTTTCGTTTGCGTTTCACCTTTAAGGATAACCAGATTGAAATGCCTTTGCTGTGACGGATCTAGTGCTACACGGAGGTTGCGATGATTTTAAGGTACGCTGCTGAGACATGTTTGGTTTAAGGACATTGCGAAAATGAAATTGATTTTTTGAAGAGCAAGGATCTCTTAAAAAATACGGGGTGAACAGAATTCAAGTGGGCAGAATATAAGAACTGTTTGTGTGTGTGTGTGTGTGTGTGTGTGTGTGTGTGTTGTGTGTGTGTGTGTGTGTGTGTGTGTGTGTGTGTGTGTGTGTGTGTGTGTGTGTGTGTGTGTGTGTGTTTGTTTACAGGCGTGTACGGAATGTAACTCTAAGAGAATGAATGATATGTATGTTTGCATAAAGCAAGTGGTGTAACTGATAAAATTTGAAAAATATACGAAATATTTCTGCTGACTACATTAAAGGGTCAGAAATATATCGGCTATGCACTTTAATCAATAAGATGTGTGAATGTGTGAATCTATATGTGTATGTATGGATTTTACATACATGCACATGTACAGACACATGCTTAGAAAGGTTATTCAAAGTACAAAGTTTCCAGACTTCTATTTAAAATACATGTAAATGAGCTCATTCAAGTTATACATACATACATACTTACATACATACTTACATACATACATATGTATGTGTATATATATATGTACATATATATATATATATATATATATATATATATATATACATATCGATATAAATATATATACACATTTATGTATGTCCTCTTTTTTCATATTAGTACGCCTTCATTCAAAATTCACCAATATGTCGCTGCCGAAAATAGTTAGTTCATGTCGTAAGTTTCAAAACAAATACTCAAGATAGTACGATCTTTGACATTCACTAGGAACTACTGATTAATGCTTTTGTTTCTACGCCTTAGTGTTGGATTAAGGTATCTATACTTTTTGTATTAACGTCTGGATTCCATTCATTAATTATACGTGTCGAAATGGGATGTGGCAGATCGATTTGCGTATTTACATAAAATAGCTTTTTTTATTTTATTTAAGATTTACTGATATCCACTTCAGTGGAGCTTTACTGTCTATTAATATGGACAAATACACACACACACACGCATGCAAGCGCAACCTCTCATATTTATTTATATACATATATATATCTGAATACCTACATTTATCTATCTATATGTGTGTGTGGGTGTGTGTGTGTGTATGTGTGTGTGTGTGTGTGTGTGTATGTGTGTGTGTGTGTGTGTGTGTGTGTGTATGTGTGTGTATGTGTGTGTGTGTGTGTGTGTGTGTATGTGTGTGTGTGTGTGTGTGTATGTGTGTGTGTGTGTGTGTGTGTGTATGTATGTGTGTATGTGTGTGTGTGTGTGTGTGTGTATGTGTGTGTGTGTGTGTGTGTGTGTGTGTGTGTGTGTGTGTGTGTGTGTGTGTGTGTGTGTGTGTGTGTACAGATTCTCCTTCATTACTGATGTAAAGTAAAATGTACTAAAGAACAGTGAGGTTACTTTGCGAATTAATTTAGTGTGGTATTTGGGATTGGAACGGCTTTGCAGTTGTGTCTGATGCGTTGTTTGCTTGATATTTCAGTAGATCGTCATGTGACATGTGATTTATTCAAAAGCTTTGATTGAACTCATTCCGTGTTTCCTTGTATTGAGATATTTTCATCATAATAAAGAATAAAGTTTATGAAGTATTCTATATAGATAGATAGATAAATAGATAGATGTCGATAGACAGATAGATA
>NC_061821.1:30359413-30361913 GCF_019202785.1 Penaeus chinensis | reverse complement strand
CAACCGAGCATATGAAAAGGCCGAAAGTGATATTACAGGCAAGTAACGCCGCATATCACTTTCAGTTTCAATAGAGAAAGCGAATGAGCATACTGGAAAGCAAATGCAGGGGACTGTGAATGAAAGATAAATACAGAAAGAGAGGAGGCTGCTCTCGGATTCTGACAGGCAACTTTCCATCAGATAAAAAGGATCATTTGTTTAGCTTTTGTAAATCTAAAACCGATAATGGAATCGTCTTCGAACCTCGCGAATGGAGGAAGAGGTAATAAATGGTTAACAGAGGAGATGAGAAAACCCTGAAGAAGATGCTCAATGCAGATGTTGAAGTGGCTTTGCAATTGGTTTCATTCGCTGTTTCGTAGCAAGCGTTATGCATGCATACGTTATGTGGATACATGCAAATATACATGTACACATACATATATGTGTGAGTGTGAGTGTGAGTATGTGTGTGTGTGTGTGCGTGTGTGTGTGTGTGTGTGTGTGTGTGTCTGTGTCTGTGTGTGTGTGTAGGTATATATATGTATGTATGTAAATATTATATATATATATACTTATGCATATATTTAAATATTTATAAGTATATATAAATAAATAAATAAACAAATAAATAAATATATATATATATATATATATATATATATCACACACACATACACACACAGACACACACACACACACACACAGAACACACACACACACACACACACACACCATTACCATTATCATTAGTATCATTAATATATTATAATTATTATTATCATTATCGTTATTATTGATATTACCCTTATTCTCATAATTCTAATTTATATTAATATCATTGTTTTATTGTTATCATGATAATCATTATTAATCAGGCCTGGCCATTTGAGGCGGCCGATCGCGTGCGCGCGCCCGCCTTGGTTTAACTTTTACTATTTGCCAAAAGTCTTCTTAAACCTTTGCCAATTTAACACTTCCTGATATTTTTCACCCTCTTGATCTTCGTAACTTGTCAATGACTTGTTATGCAGAGTGTTGGTAATGACTTGTTATTAAGATTCGAAAAATTTAGGCCATTTTCGAAAATCTCATTTCTACAACGAGGCTCATTCTCTTTCTCTGTCTGAATGGCATGCGGTCGTCACAGCAAACTGAAATTTGAAATTGGATTGAAGGAACTCAATCTTTATAAATACTTATTTGTGAAATATGGCAAGTAATGTTTAGCAAAAAGGATCAGTGGTGGAGTTGAAGACGTTCGGTAAATACAGGAAAAAAGGCCATGCTTGGGACTGAAGTCGAGGGAATTGATGGGAAGAAAATGGTAACATTCGTTTGGTGCAAACTTTGTGCAGAACACAAAACAGCAATTCTCGCGAATCCGCATTGTAAAGGGAGCGCGAAGACTGCTATAGAAGCCTACAACAAAAGGATCAATTTCGTGAAGAAACGTACAATTAATCGACACTTCTAAGATATATTAATTTTTTAACTTTTTGCTTTTTTTCTCTCTCTCTTTTTTTACAGGATTCCGCACAGATTTCTTAAATTAAATGTTGCGGTTATTTTGGTGTTTTATGATTTTTTTTATAGGGTTTTGTTCTAACATTTTCACTTAATCATTGTAAAAAAAAAAAAAAAAAAAAAAAAAATGTGGGTACCTTATAAATATATGTTTAACAATGAACAGACTTTTATAAAAATGACACTAGAAGACTACAACATTAAAATGGTATCAGCCACTGCAGATGGAGCTAGTGTTAACACCGGCATTTACACTGGGGTCTTGACGCTGTTGTCGCAAAACAGAAACTGGCAGCTTAAAATTAATTGCGCCATTCATCGCGTTGAACTGGCTTAAAAATCAGCAAAGATTCCAGCTTCAGTGAATGTGATGAACATTATAAAGCTATCTATTCATTGCTAAACAAATCTGAAATATTAAACAGCAATGTACATGCTGCCTGTAAAGCGTTAGGGATTGAAGCACAAAAAAACTCAAGGAACCAGGCTCATAAACCATCGATGTAAAGGAATGAAGATTTTTCTTGACATGTGACCAGGCCTTGTGACAGCATTCGAGAACGGCTTGGCAGATCGAGCAGGGAAAGCAGAGACAAAAGTCAAGACCAATGGTTTCCTTGAAACTCTGCAATCATGCAAGTTAGCAAGTTCTGAGGATGTTCTGGATGCTGCAGGCATCATTGGTTTTTGAAGGGGAAGGTGTAATGGCTTATGAAATTGCAGAATCTATCGAATGAACGATGCTTGAGCTAGATGATTTGGAAGAGAATGCAGGAACAGACGAAGAACTCCTGAACAGTCACATTGTCAGATTCAAATAAGATGAAGAAGCAAAGCAAATAATAGGCATATACCTTAGGGAGGGTCATGGGAGAAGAAAGGCTGCTAATCGAGAAAATGTTGATATCCCAATTTCAGGAATGTATTATTTTAAATAAATCACGCAAACAGGGAGCTGCTGCTAAAATATCAACTGTTCGAAAATTTAAAT
>NC_061821.1:30316913-30319413 GCF_019202785.1 Penaeus chinensis | reverse complement strand
AACTGGTATTACACTAGGATCACGTCCAAGAACCTCATCCATTGCTTCAAAGAATGGCCATTGTGTGTCACTGCCTCGTCCACTTAACTTTGCATTATCTTTAATTATTTTGTATCTGAAAAGAGGAGATTAAAACAGTTGTAAGCAAATAATAACAATCTAAACAGAAATCTGTAACAATTATAAAATATTGATCAGAACCAACTAACTGGGCTTTGTAAGACACGTATAAAACAAAACAAAACAAAACAAAAATCCATAAGATAAAGGAAGTATGGAATACTTTATACAATATATATATAAGGTAACCAAAAACAGTCTTATAAAATCTGAACAAAATGTTCATTCAGGTAAAGATACATACCTGTTTTTTTAGTCCGCGCATCTTTTTGTCACGAATTTCCCCAGTGACTGGATGTCCTGCATCTTGCAGCACTGAAGCAATATCTTCCCATATTTTGTATTTCCTCTTTGTCACTGTATGCTGCTGTTGACCATATAATGGCAGAGCCTGCAATTCATATGCCAACATTTACATTTATTATGATTTTATTCCAACTTTATTTGTTCATTAAATGCTAATCACTTTTGGTATGTACAGTCAAATTATTATACATATATCCTGCATCCACCAAAATCATAACTGTTCGAAATTATAGTCTTACGCAGTTATTATAAGAAAACAGTAGCATTATCATCAACTTTTATGATTAACTACTGTGACGCTCCCGGAAGTTCTATCTCAACTACAGCCAAATTTTAGGTTTACATGATGTAAATTTACACTTATTATATTCTTTGGTGGTCAGACACTTACCAAAAGTCATTACGTGTCCCTGAGTTTCTTCCAAAACCAAGAAATATGCGTTATAAGTCGGGCAGAGGTACTTCAGAGGTTCCGAGTAGGCGGCCATCTTTGTTGTTCACAAACAGTCCGCGAGGCGAAGCGAACTACCTCCAAACCCCGCTCGCTTCGCCACGCAACGCTTCGCGAAACGTTTTGTCAAACGGACCGTTCACTTGATTTCGCCACGAAACGCACGGTGCGCACTGCCCAAGTGAACGCACGGTGTGTGTGTGTGTGTGTGTGTGTGTGTGTGTGTGTGTGTGTGTGTGTGTGTGTGTGTGTGTGTGTGTGTAAATGTTTATATCTGTATCTATATCTCTCTTTCTCTCTCTCTCTCTCTCTCTCTCTCTCTCTCTCTCTCTCTCTCTCTCTCTCTCTCTCTCTCTCTCTCTCTGTGTGTGTGTGTGTGTGTGTCTTTGTGTCCAAGAATCTACTTCCTTCACTTAGGAGTAATGATATAAGAGATAAGTGAACCATGCATATCTGGTTCTGAATCAAATCTATATATTAAAGATATCCATGTCAAAGCGTTTTGGTGAAATTAATAGATTGTCGTCTAACATGGCTTTTCGAACTGTGATGAATTCCCATCTATTGGTTTTAGAGCGAATAAAATCACGGTACATTGACACTAAAAATCAAATGTTCTTGTTTTGGTGCTACTGTGAACGTGATCATAGTATTTTCCTTCTTTATAATTACGATAATGAATCAATCGATATATTTCCATCTTTACTTTAGACTTTACTAGGCTACAGAATCTGTTTAGACTTTTTTCCTTTTGGATAAATGGTCATGATGCCAATTTTTCTTTAATGCCGAACTCTGTGTTAATGTTAAGAATAAATATAGTGATATGATTTGTTTTTATTTCTGTTCAACCCAAAGCTTAACTTTCCTCAAATTTCTTTATTGCTTTCATAGTGTTTTTCACTTTCTTCTTTTCCATTAAGAAAGTTTTAACTAATTGTTCTTTAAAACGCGTATTTTTAATTTTTTTTTATACTAAACTGTGGCTCAGGTTTGTACTTTTTACCAAGGATTTTACTAATGCATTATTGCTGTCGTTGCTTTTGCTGCTGTTGCTACAACATCAACAACAACAACAACAACAACAACAACAACGACGACGACTACTACTACTACTACTACTACTCCATCTACTTCTTTTTCTACTTATATTACTATTACTACTGCTACCACCAGTACTACTTTTACTACTTGCTATAAGTTTTTTCCAGTAATGATAATGATGATAGGATTATAATCAATAAAAAATATCATCACTGTAGATGTTATTTTTGTTATTATTATTATTATTATTATTATTATTATTATTATTATTATTATTATTATTATTATTATTATTATTATTATCATCATTATTATTATTATCATCAGCATCGTCATTATCATCATTACTAGTATTATCATTATAAATACTATTTATGTTATTCATATTAACATTATTATCACTATCATTACTGTCATTACTATCATTATTTTCATATTCAAACTTTTTTCATTTTCACTATCAATATAATTTTCATTATCATCACAGTTATTATCATTTTCATGATTATTAACATTATTAGTATTATTATTAGTAGTGGGTGTAACGGCCAAATAGATTGCACATAACAAAATAATAAG
>NC_061821.1:30301913-30304413 GCF_019202785.1 Penaeus chinensis | reverse complement strand
TTTAAGGTGTTCATATAGAGCCTTTACATTAGTGGTGGCAGGGTGGTAGTTGCGTCCTTTAGGCACGAAGCAATGGACTCACAGTCTCCGGAATCTGGTTATCGCTCGGACCAGTCGCTCCCAGACACGCAAAAGTCTTCAGAACCTGTTGTGAGTACATATTTGGGCCATTTTTTCTTTTATCTTCCCCGTAAATATGTTAAGCTGTATGGGCAGTTACGCTCACGCTGGTTTTGTAGGTTAATGTGCTAATTGACAGCAAATGGTACGCTCTCCACTGCTGACCGCAGATCACATTACTGTGTGATCAACGGTATGGTCTGTAAAAATGGTTAAAGTTATACTCATTGCCATAAAAAGATGCCATTCGCACCATATTTCTCAACTAAAACAGTTTTTACAGACCAAACCGTTAACATTAGCCAGATGTTGTCGGAATATAAGTTGTTTGTCTTGTCCATTGGAATCATTTGCGACCATCATGTCATCTCTGCTGTGATGTTCAGATCAGACCCAAAGTCTGGGCCTTAATAAATGCTATGGGGCTACAACTTTGACATGACCTCACGTTCTTGTCCACCACTGCAGGCCCGGCAGACTTTCATTTTCATATATGGGCAAGCACAAGGACCATTGCTATCTGGGTTAGAATTGGTAACCTTTTTAGCTAGGCTGACCCCTCTGGGCTCCCGCTCTATTATCATATTGTCAGAATGCCTGATTACTTGGGGTAGCGTATATGGCTAAAGATCCGCGCTCCGACGATAGTTCGTTCGGCAACTTTTTGAGCCGGTGTGACCCGCAGTTACGTCCATTAAATAATGTAGGACTAGGGTTTAAGCTAGAATCTTATTAATCACATCCTGCTCACCCCCTTGACGTCACTGCCATGTTTGGGGTAAATCCCATCGAGTTGTGATTCATGATAAATAGCCGTAGAGCATTCAGTGCATGAGCCCCCATCACAGACTCGCAGATAGAGTGGGTTATGAATATTTTCCCAGCTCATTTCGCTTCATGAAGTACGGCATTCTTGGGGTAGAGACCCCCCCCCCCCCCACCCCGTCAATTGAAGTCTGTATGCGCAGCTTGACATGTTACCTCGGCAGAATTTATTTTTTCCCCGAGAAGATTCGCTCGCGAATTTTTTTCACGTCACCATTCATTAGTGTGTCATTCTGTCGCATATCATTAAATGTTACATTAAATGTAGTACTTGAAATAATTTTGTATTACTTCTATAGCTAGTTTATTGCATTTGTGTAAAATTAACGTTAGTTTTCGTGTTTGGCACGCATGTCCGGTCTGTGTGAGGTCACTTTCACTCTCATTAACTGTCACTCGCACACACACACACACACATACACACACTCACGCACTCCCGCGAGTTTGTCAAGTCGTGATGTGTGACTTGTGACATACATTTCTTCTCTGCGTTACGACAATTGCTTCACGTAATTCCTTGCGGATGCCTTTGTCATTTCCCTTATTTACCCTCCTGTATATCAGAGACGGTTAGCAGTTCAAGCTAGGTCCATGCCGACCGCTGTTACCGTCTCTTTCTCTCCTAATTTTTTTTCCTGAACTTTGTGAAAATAAAACACACACACACACACAAAAAAAAAAAACGAAAATTCAACCATAACAACTGCAACTTATATAAATAATCGGCTAGTGGCGCTTAACATCCCCTCTTCTTTGTGCCTGGCATTAAAGTCACTAACGATAACCGTGGGCTCTGCTGAATACAATGTAGAAGTTTGTCAAGATTAAGAAGATTTGCCTGGGCATAAAAATTAATAATATTAATTGGCGGTCCCGGATTATACAAGTAACAGGTCCTATGCCAGTCTCACGGTGTAGCCGGTGGTTGGACACATAGGTCCTGCCAACTGTAACCCTTGATATGGCATAGGGAGACTAGATAGCGCCCAGGTATCGCTTCCATACAACAAACCTGGCAGTATCAAGGCCTTGAAGACATGTAGCTTGGTCTTCCTGCGTTCTCCAAATGCTCTTGTTGATCGAGTTCATCGGTCCTGCTGCCAAACCAATCCGTCTACCGACTTCTTGGTCTGATAGCCCAGGCATGTAAAGCTCTCTGTGACTTTTACATTCCTCACTGCAAACATGTATCGACTGAACGGGTTCCCCTAACAGGCCCACAAAATCCCGAATCCTGGTCTTGGTCCAAGAGACCTTTAGGTCCAAAGGTTTCACTTCATTGCTAAATGTATTAGGATTCCAGAGACTCAGATAAGATAGCAACATCGTCGGCAAAGTCAAGGTCCGTGACCTTGATATTGCCTAGTGTTGCTCCACACTGTCTTTGGATAGTAGCACTGCCCATTATCCAGTCCATGCAAGTGTTGGATGCATTGACACAGCCTTGCCTCACCCCTGAGTTCGACAGGCCCGCACCACACTTTTCAGCACTCAGTACTAGTCTGTAGGCTTGCTATACAACCAAGAATCCGTGTTGGAATTCCCGTAAGTTTCA
>NC_061821.1:30281913-30294413 GCF_019202785.1 Penaeus chinensis | reverse complement strand
TGAGACTTATATAAACTTACATACGTTACTTTTATTTAGTTTAAACAAATGCAAATTTGTATTTCAACCAGACTCACTTTCGTGTGTGTGTGTGTGTGTGTGTCTGTGTGTGTGTGTGTGTGTGTGTGAATGATAATAATGATAATAGTAATGATAACAATAACAATAATAATGATAATGATAATAATAACAATGATGATGATAACAATAATAATAACAATGGTAATGCAAAAGATAGTAATAATAGTAATAATGATAATAACAATAGTAACAATGATAATAATGATAATGATAATATCAATAACAGTAACAAAACAACAATAGTAATGATAATAATAATGATAATAACAATAATAACAATAATAATAATAAAAATAGTAATAGTAAAATAATAAAGATAATAATGATGATCAAAACAAGAGTAATAATAATAACAATGATAGCAATATGAATGATAATGATAACAGTGTTTCTAGTTATGATAGTAATGATAATAATAATGAGGATGATAATAATAACAATAATGGTAATAACAACAACAACAACAAAACAACAATAATGATAAATATAAATAATTATAACAATGATGCTATTAGTAATAATAATTATAATAATTATGATAATAATGGTGATAATAATAATAATGATGATAATAATATGAATATGAATGTGAATATGAATATGAATAATGATAATAATAAAGATAATAATAATAATAATAATAGCGACAATAATGGTAATAATGATTATAATAATAATAACAATAATTTAACAAGCAATAATAAGTAGTAATGAGCTTTAATAATAATAAAAGTAATAATAATAACAATAATAATAATAAAAACAACAATAATAATAATAATAATAATAATAATAATAATAATAAAGATATTAATAATAATCTTGATAATGACAATAAAAATGATAATAATGATAATGATACCATAAATAATAATAATACCAATCATGAATATCATCATCAGCATAATAACAATGATAATAATAATAATACAAACTACTACTACTAATAATACTATTAATAATGATAATAATGAAACTAATAACAATAATAATGATAATAGTAACAATAATAATGATAAAGATGATAACGATAATAGTAGCATTAATGATGATAATAGTATTGATGATAAAAGCAAAGTGATAGTAATAGTAATAGTAATAATGATGATGATGATATTATTATCATTAGTATTATTATTATTATTATCATCATCATCTTTATTATTGTTCTTATTATCATTATAGTATAGTATTATTATATATAGTAAGTATTATAATAATTATTATTATAATACTAATTATAATAATACTAATTATAATAATAATTATTATAATAATAATAATAATTATAATAATAATAATTATAATAATAATCATTATAATAATAATCATAAAAATAATAATTATAATAACAATTATAATAATAATTAATATAATAATAATAATTGAAATAATAATAACTATAATAATAATCATAATAATAATAATAACTATAATAGTAATTATTATAATAATAATAATAATAATTATAAAAATATAATAATAATGACAACAATTAAAATAATAATAATAACAATGATTAAAATAATAATAATAATAATTATAATAATAATTATAATAATTATTATTATAGTAATAATTATTATAATAGTAATTATTATAATAATAATCATTATAATATTAATAATCATCATAATAATAATGATCATAATGATAATAATCATAATGATTATCATAAAAATAATCATAAGCATCATCATAGTGATCATAATATAAATGACGGGTGAAAAAACAAAACAAAAAACCTAGCACTGGAGATCAATGGCAACGCGCCGACTTTGATCGCAGGAGTTCAGTACATAAAGCCTAATCACCGGCTCGTAGCGCACACCACAGGTCGAGCAGTTTGTTTTGACGCTTCACGGTGTGACTCGTCGGGAAGGGGATGATAATAATGATAATGATGTATTGCGAGTCCTGAAGCTGCACCCGCTCTAGCTGAAGAGAGGTATCTCCATCGATAAGTCTGGGAAGGAAAGGGTCTTGTTGCTACTCCCTGTCGATGGGGTTGTTGCTGGCACTTATCATGGCTATCGATACTCTGGATAGGGCATCCGCGGCCTGGTTGTTGGTGCCTCGGATGTGCCGTATGTCAGTGGTGAACTAGGCCACGAAATCCAGGTGCCTCTCTTCACGTGGGGACTGACGGCGGCTCCTGTTGTGCAGGGCGAAGGTGAGGGTCTTGTGATCCGTCAGGAATTCTTTCCCCTTGACGTATGTCCGAAAGTGCTTAATGGCAGTGTAGACCGCAAGGAGCTCCTTGGTTTAACGACTTTGCTGTGGGCTGAGAGTCTGCGAAAAGAAAGCCCGGGGCTGCCAGCCATTACCTGGCTCTTGTTGCAGGACGGCTCCTATGGCAGTGTCTGAGGCGTCTACGGCTACATTAAGCTGGAAGGGCTTATGATTCCAAGCTCTCTCATGTGCTCAAACTCTGCCTTGGCGATGCAGAAACGCATGGTGCGAGGGGCCCGCAATGGGAGTGACGATTTGGTGTGTGACAGTGTGTGGCGGTGTTGTTGTCATGTTGATAGGTTTCGTCAGTGTTGGAAAGTCACTAAGCAGAGCTCTGTAGGCGCATTGGATGGGTGGCACCATGTAGATGCGGGGACCCATACTAAGGCCAACGAGGCGTGGATGCGGGCTCCTGATTGGTGTACAAGATACTCCTTCTTAAGGTCTACTGCGAATCCATAATGCGCGAAGAAGTCTGCTCCGAGGATTGGCTGCTGTACATCAGCAACCCGGAAAACCCATGTCAGCTTCGAGCTGGGGGGCGCCACTGAAAAGGAGTGTCATGGAGCACTCACCAAATACGTTGATGGGAGAACAGTTGGTGTCTTCCAACATGCAAGAGGTGGGTGAGTGCCTGTCCTTATGGAATGCGGGGATAAGGCTGACATCCGCTCCTGTGTCTACCAGAAACAATAGGTGAGAAGTGATGTCACGGACGTAGAGCAGGCGCCGTCCGGGGCCGCGAGAAACCGGCGCTATTTGTTCCCGTTTCCCGGCCAGGAGCAACGGGGTTCGCACTGACGCGCCCGTTTGCCGAATCTGGAGTGATAGAAACTATAGCTACCTGGAGTCGAGGAGATGCGGCGGTTGTAGTTTTGACGGTGCTGAGGCGCGTAGTCTCGTCCGCGGTCGCGGTAGGCACGGGGCGATGCGGGGCTGCGATGGCGGGACCTGGAACGTGGTGAAGGGTCACAGGCTGCAAGCCGTCGAACGGCGTTTGTGAGTTCGGCGACCTGTGTAGCGAGGGACTCCAGGGTTAAAGACGGGATAGTGGATACAGATGCAACTTGTGAGTTGGTTTGTATAGCGCGGATTTCGTCTGCTTTCAAGGCTAACTGTTGAGGCTAGTAGGACGGTCTGAACCGCCGGCAGACGTTGGAGGAACATCGAGGTATCAGTGTGTCGGCACGGAGTTGTTGATGGGGTTACTGACGGAGAGTAGGAGTTCAGGTGAGAGACATGTCACCAGTATCTGATATTTGGCGAGCGGAGAGGTGACGTGGCGAAGGAGGAACTCTTGTTCCACCTGCAGAAACCATTCCGGAAGGCAAGCAATGGTGCAGGTAGTGGCTTTAACGATGCTGTCAGTCTCATGGCTAAACTAGACTCTTAACTCCAGGGGTCACCAGTGTGGTTATAAGTAAACACACGGTAGTCAAATTACTCTTTATTGAGGGGGTCTACAGTAGGTGTATTGCGGTCAGAGTCAAGCCAATCAGTGTGTTGTGTTTCTGGCTTAAATGGGCCAGGTGCGATGTTTATACTCCGGTCAGGTCCGGAGAGTTAAGCGGTGATTGGCGGGAACCTAAGTCGCCAAACAGAAAGAGTCAGGTCCTATGGTGTGCCGACGCTTGTCGCGAGTTGGTCACCACACAGGCCTACGGCACGCTGCCACCACTCAATTAGTAGGTACAGGAACAGTGTGTGTTGTGTATGGGGGTGTGAATGTTGTATGAGAGAAAGGTGGAAGGAAAATACAGAATGTGTGTGTTGAATGTTGGATGTGTAAATGTGAAAAGGGAGATAGGGTAGGCTGAGCGTCTGTGTGGACGTGTATGGAAGAAAAATGAAGGATCACAGAATTCTTCCTTTTCCCTTCAGTTTGAGCATCACTTGCTGGAAGTGGAAACCAAGGCATTGCAAAAGTTATGATCTATTCTAGAATATCAGCTTAATATATTAAGTCTAGCCTTTTTACGGCCTTTCAGGGTTGCGAGATAGAGTAACTCGTAATGTGCTCTTTAGGAGAACCGACCCCAAGAACGTTTCAAACATTCAGCCTTGGTCAGAACCAGAACTTAAGACAGTTTGATATTTATGTATTGGGCAAATTGCACTCAATTGGGCGTTCTACAGGTAATTCAGTCAAGGAAATTTTTACAGATGCGTACATTACCAATATGCTAAAAAATTACTCACCAACATATATTTACCCCAAAAGGGCATAGATTACGAAGACTGCCTGAGTACCCACAAGGTCAGGCAGGAATCAACCAAGGCAAAGTAAAATGGTAAAAAGGCAAAGACAAAGTTAAATGGTCCTGAAAATATGGGTGAGATTGTGGAAGATCTTTCTCCTAGGAGGTACGGATCCTCAAGCTTAGAAGAAAAAAAAAAGTAGGAACTCAGTTTCAAACATGAAATGGCACCATCACGGATCCTCAAGCAGTGTCCCTTCTATGTGAAGTGGTCCTTTTATGCTCTGACACTTTGATTTCACCAAGTGCTGCTTTGGGACATTGTGAAAGAGAGTGCACCCTGCAGATGGTAATGCAGCATGTCACACGCCAAAGTCCAAAAGAGACCATAAAAATAATACTCAACTTTTCGAAAACACAAATTCATCAATCCTGGCGCGAAGCGAGGTAGATCCACGAAGCGAGCAAATAACACTGAGAGCGGGGCCACTGTACACAATAGAAGTCAGGACCGAACTATCTTCCCCTCACAAAACCCGAAAGAGACCCCCCAGGCCATGCCTTAAGTATGGCGCGAAAAGAAGATACGCAAAGTAAGTGCCGGAAGACCAACCCGATAGTTCGGTAGTCCAAACAAGCCAAAGGACTCGAACAGCTATGAAAAGAGAAAAAAAAGAAAGAAAGAAAGAAAAAAAATAAATAAATAAATAAATATATATATATATATATATATATATAACGACCATTACTCTCTACAGGGGTTATATTGACACTTTGGAAGCATCACGTCGCCGAAGAGATAGAATAATTGAAAAACATAGGAAAACTGGTAATACACAGGTTAAGCGAAAACTGTGCATTTCGTGCAGTACATATTTACGGAATTGAACTTAGAAAATGAATAAATCTTTATTTTTCTAGTCGACTTCAACGCCATCCAAGTAACGAGACATGGTTTAAAATACGTTCTTTGGTCATAAAAATAACCATGCTTACAGCAGTTCGCCAGCACTGTCTCTGGCGGCTCGTGTGGCTGTTGAAGTCGCACTCGAGTCATGTGGGCGAGGCGCGAATGGCGGGTGAAGCACCAGCCTCATGCGTGTGCACAGTGAGTGCGCCCGCTTCGTTGGTGAAAGCGGAGCCTGGGATTGTCTTACCCAAGTCAAAGGCAGCATCGCAGAGTTCCCCACATCCTTTGTTCCGTGGTAGAGGCAGGCAGTTAGCCGTACACTACAATAATAATAATAATAATTATAATAATAATAATATTAGTAGTAATAACAATAAATATAACAATTATAGTCATCATCATCATAGTAATGATAAATTAATAATACTAATAATAATAAACCAATAACAAAAACAAAACAGAAACAAGGATAATAATAATAATAATAATGATAATAATTATAATGATAATAATGATAATAATGATAATAATAATAATAATAATGATAATAATGGTAATAATGGTAATAAAGATAATAATGATAATAATGATAATTATAATCATTATAATAATTATAATAATCATAATAATTATAATAATCATAATAATAATGATAATGGTAATTATAATGATAATGATAATAATAATGTTCTTCAGCATAAAGTAGGTTAGGAAATGAGGTCGAGCGATAGTTCTCGTAGGGATACGTAAAATGGGCTTTGTCTCGAACAATTCTTTTAGTATCTCTAGTTACTATTCGACCACCCTTTCTGTGGGGAGGTCGCTAGCTTTTACAGTCCCATTTCTCATCTATATTTGTCCCAATATATTATATAATTCTATCATACGCCAGTAGAAATACATTAGTACGATTGTGAATATAAATCGCCATTATCATCATTATAATCATCATCATTCTCGCAATCGTCACCATCACAATCACTATCATTATCCACCTCCTCCTCCTCCTCCTCCTCATCATCATCATCATCATCATCATCATCATCATCATCATCATCATCATCATCATCATCATCGTCATCACCACCGTCATCGTCCCCATAACCACTATTCTTATTGTTGTTGTTGTAATTATTATTATCATTATCATCATCCTCGTCCTCGTCCTCGTCCTCCTCCTTATCACCGTTGTCATAGTCCTCTTCATCGTAACTATTACTAATGTTATTTACCACATTGCTATTACTGTCTGGGTACGCGTTTCCTCATTGCATTTTGGTAGTATTATAATTTGCTTACCTTTCATGTTAACTCCCTTACCATTATAAACACTCACTCTTCACAGTGATACTCATTACCACTTTCTTTCTCTCGTTAACATGAGCCATACGCCTCGCATGATAATGTAATCGTGCATCTCATATATGAATATCAAGTGCCAAGTATAGCTATTCAATAATACACACCTAAAACGTTCATTAACTGGGAATGATAGTGTCTGTCATCAGTTCAAAGTTCTAACTCTTTTAACTTCCATTAGCAATATTAAAACATAAAAGCATGTTCAACTGAACGGTGTTCATGTTCTTTCTTTCTGTTCTAGTACTAAAGAAATAGAGTTAAATTTGTATTTATTTATATTTGTTTTTTACTGTATTGATTATTGTTAAGTTGCATTACCAAAGTGTTTATTTTATATGTTAATGTCACATGATAATTAGAACATGGTGACAGGCTTAAAACCAGAGAGAAAAATAATTCTGATTTTTCTTACTATGCCTGTCCTTATATCCATTTTCAATATCATGTTGATGTTAAAACGCTCTTACTGTTAAAAAAGAGTTAAAATCAACTTATGAAGTAATATGTTTAGACTTACATATAAACTATACCTTGAATATTACAGGCACTTGTTCACCTACGTAAATTAACAGATAGTGATCATAAGGGCTGCAATAACGATGAAAATAAAGGTAATCATAATGACAATTACAATGGTAATACTCATAGATGATAATGATAATGATAATGGTTATAATGATGTTGATAATGTAATTATTCATAATGATAAGGATAATGATTATGATATTGATAGTTATAATGATGATAATAGAATGTTAATAATGAAAATAATGATAATGATAGTTGTGATAATGATAGTAATGGTAGTTATTATTTTGATAATAATAATCATAACAATTATTATAATAAAGAATAATAACAATGATAATAGTTAAAATAATGATAGTAATAATGGTGATGATGATGATGATGATGATGATGATGGTGATGGTGAAGGTGATGATGATGATGATGATGATGATGATGATGATGATGATGATAATGATAATTATAATGACAATGATAATGATAATGACGATAATGATAATGATAATGATGGTGATGATGATAATAATAATAATAACGGCGATAATCATCATCATCATAACAATAATGTTAATAGTGTTGATATTTATAATGATAAAAATGATAATGTATATTATTATTATGTTAAAAATTGTAATGATGATCTTGATAATAGACATAATGATGATGGTGAGGATGATGATAATTATAATGATAGTAATAAAGGTAAAAAGGATAAATTTAACAATAATGATAATAATAATAATAATGATAATGATAACAATGATAGCAATAATAATTATGATGATGATAATAATGATGATAATGATAATATTAATAATAATAACACTCATAATAACAACAACAATAACAATGATAATGATATTAATAATTACTATAATAAAACTAATAATAAAATAATAATATTTAAGATCATAATAATAACGTGGAAGCTTACAAAAATGATGATAATAATAACTGTAATGATAGTAATGATAACAGGATAATAATAGTATAATACGGATAATAATAGTATTAATAGTACTAATAACAATAATAGTAATAATGATAATAAAACAACATTAGTAATAATAATACCAGTTACAATACATATACTAATGGTGATGATAATTATGATGTTAATAATAATAATGGTGAGGATAATAATAATGATAATAATGATAATAATAATAATAATAATAATAATAATAATAATAATAATAATAATAACAATAATTACAATAATAATAATAATAATGATGATGATAATAATAGTAATAGTAATGATAATAATAATAATTATACTATTATTATTATAATAATTATTATTATCATTATTGTTGTTATTTTTATTATTATTTTTATTGTTATTATCATTATTACAATCATAAATGGTACCAATGATAATAATAATAATAATAGGATAATAATAATAATGATAATGATAATGATAATGATAATGATGATAATAATAATGATAATAATAATAATAATAATAGCAATGATAATAATAGGGATAATGATGGTAATAATGATAACAGTCAGAACAATAATTATTATTATTATTATTATTACAACTTTGAAAATAATAATGATAATAATGATAATATGATGATGGGGATGATGATAATGATAATATGATGATGAGGATGATGATAATGATAATGAATAAAAGTAATGATAAAAATAATAGCAATGATAGCAATAAGAAGGATGATAACCATATAATAAAGAAAAAATAACTCCAGTAAAAGTAACAATAAATAATGTAAATAATGCAATAAAAATAATGTATCAATCTTTAAAAGACTTAATTAAAATAGAAGCTCCAATGGAATGTAATGCACGAAATAAATGCAAAAGCTCCATGAAAAAAGAAATAAAGTTTTCAGTCTTTACTGATTACACAATCAGAAAATAACAGTAATGATAATAGTTATGAAATGATGCTGCGGGATCTTAAGTAGTTTGTTTAAATAGAAAAGAGAACGTTTTATCAATTTGCTTTGGTCCCTCTTCTCTCTTTTAATATCAGTCCAAAAGCTGACATACCAACCCCTAAAACAAAGAAAAGAAAAGAAAAGAAAGAAAGAAAGAAAAACATATTTATATGTATGTGTGTGTGTGTATGTGTGTGTTTGTGTGTGTGTGTGTGTGTGTGTATGTGTGTGTGTGTGTGTGTGTGTGTGGGTGTGGGTGTGTGTATGTGTTTGTGTGTGTGTGTGTGTGTGTGTGTGTGTGTGTGTGTGTGTGTGTGTGTGTGTATTATATATATATATATATATATATATATATATATAATCCTAAAGTTCAAAAATATATCACTTCCATCTGCGATTTGGTGACAAACTACGCAATAAAAGTGTCATTACATGTTTTTCTTCATTGTCAGGACAGGCCGAGCTTTTGTCAAATTCGGTCGCCACGGCACCATATGTTTCCATCGAGAAATGTCGTGGACTGCGAACCTAAAGCGATATTTGGTGCTTCTATGGCAACGTTTTCTGTGCGTGTGTGCTAGTTCTTTGTTTGTTTGATGGCTATGTTGATTGAGAAAAAAAGTAATATATATCGATGGACAACTAAAAAGAGAAAGAGGTGAGAGAGAGAGAGAAATGGGAAAGGGGGTTATAAGGAGAGACAAACTGAGTTTTGAATTCGAGTCACCGAGAGAGAGAGAGAGAGAGAGAGAGAGAGAGAGAGAGAGAGAGAGAGAGAGAGAGAGAGAGAGAGAGAGAGAGAGAGAGAGAGAGAGAGAGAGAGAGAGAGAGAGAGAGAGAGAGAGAGAGAGAGAGAGAGAGAGAGAGAGAGAGAGAGAGAGAGAGAGAGAGAGAGAGAGGGAGGGAGGGAGAGAGTCTCAGGGTGGTCAGAAACCTTCATTGTTACGCTCTCCAACTAGCAGGGGTGACCAATAGTACTGACCTAAGCCACGCCCACATCCCTCTTGACCTTTGCCTGCAACCTTGACCCGGATAATCACTCTACCTCGAGTCACGCTCCCGTTCGGACGCGGCCTCCTCCTGGGGGGTCACCCTCCAGGGCCCCCACTTTGCCGGGCCTATTCGCTGCCGGCTACGCTACCGACACCCTACACTACCAACAATAAATAATGAAAACTCTGACATACTGGTGGACAGCAGTGACAACAAGCACCTCACAGAGAGAGAGAGGAGGGGGCTATAAAAGGAGAGAGAGAGAGAGAGAGAGAGAGAGAGAGAGAGAGAGAGAGAGAGAGAGAGAGAGAGAGAGAGAGAGAAAGAGAGAGAGAGAGAAGGGGGCTATAAAGAGAGAGAAAGAGAGAGAGAGAAGGGGGCTATAAAAAGAGAGAGAAAGAGAGAGGGAGGAGAAGGAAAATGAGTAGATAAATGCTGCATTTTTTTTTTTTCGTATGTTTGTACATTGCAAAAGGATAGATTAATGGGATCAGCGAATCTCAATTTAGTTACAATCAATGTAATCACCATCTGAGAATCATACAGTTGATGAAATGGAGCATATTCCTTTCATGCAATGTTCACTATAGTTTTACCTCTACGATTTAAGGCCTTTTGATCACTATCAGTTATATTCCGTTATCTCCACACCAATATGTTCTTTAAAGGGGACTTGATATCATCACGGACTTCATCTGACATTGGATGTTCGACACTTATTTGTTTTTGCAAGTAATTTTCTTAATACGAATGTGACTGACGTTGACTGGGTTCCACACGAGACATAACAAAAATACATCTTAACTTTCTCTTATGGTTAGAGTCACGAGCGACTGGTAGCTAATAAATTTCGGCTGAATTTATCGAGGCTTATTATTATCAGAGTCATTATTGATATCACTGTAGCTATTAAACAGATATATGTGTGTGTGTGTGTATGTATATATATACATATATATATATATACATACAAAAATCTAATTCCTATTAGGACAAGCGATGATAATGATAAAAATAATTGCTTTATTTCCAGTTAAGCTCATTTTGTTACTTTTTTTTATGCATAAATTAGGTTCGTATATATATCCGTATATGTAGATAAATATATAAAGAGAGAAATATAGAGATGGGTAAACAATGTTTTAAAATGATAAGGATATTTTATCATGACTAACCTTAGTGAAAGAAGACAAAGGGAATTATAATAGGCCTAAGAGTAATACTTGTTGTAGCAATGATAAAATAATGATTATAATCTCCATCATCATCTTCATTATTGACATTACTATTGTCATTGTTATTATCATTAACGTTATTATCTTCATAATAATAATAGTAATAATAATGATAATTATTATTATCATTATTATTTTATTATTATTATTAACATCATCTTCATTAGTACAAATAGTAACAGTAGCAGAAGTGCTAATAGTATTGTTATTGCACTAGTAGTAGTAATTGTTACAGAAATATATATATATATATACATATATATATTGTAATATATGTAATATTGTCATCATAATTCTTACCACCCTCTCCAATCAATGTATTCTGCATCGGCATTGCATTTTCTATATGTATGTGAGAGAGAGAGAAAGAATAATAAAAATGTTGCAAATTCCAAACTGTCAGATGTTATCATAACGGACCGCGCTGTAAATTTGCTTTCGGTAAATGTATATGAAAAAATAAACTGCAGCTTTTCAACGAATCAGCAAACTGTATCAACACAGGCTTAAAATCGGTCGTCAATGTAATACTCATTTGCATATGAAAACGGCCGCTCGGGAATGCAAACAAACAGATAACAACTCAGTAAACACGTAACACAAAGTGATTCGCGTAAACTGCCACGTAATACTTAGAATCGCATTTACCACATACTAAACCTGATTCCATTATGTATATCCGCTCATGTTTATTCCGAAGTCATCTGAAAAACAATGTGCAGTTGCAAAGAGAATATAAAGTTTGCTAGCTGTTTTAGGTTGTTAGTGCATATTTGATGAATGGATGCAATGCACAAAAGATAATGAAATGCAACAGGCAGAGAAGGATGTGATATATATTCATTCATGCAACATTGGTGATTTAGTTTAACTGAAAAAGCGAGGAAAGTTAAGTCTGGTGCATTTATATACTTACGCATATATTGCCGTTAGAATACATATCGCACGTCAGTAAATGATGCAGTATTGCTATTCTATAACCATTATGCAAATGATAATGACTTTCACAAAGTAAGTATCAAGTAATTACGGCAAGTTGCGCTCA
>NC_061821.1:30241913-30244413 GCF_019202785.1 Penaeus chinensis | reverse complement strand
ACTCAATGTACAGGCTCTCAACTAGAGAGGAACTGAAGGCGCCTAGGGCCAAGCAAAGACCACAGCGGTGGATTGTATCAAATTGAGCAAGAAGGGAGGGTGAAGCAGAGAAGTAGATATAGCATCCACAATCAAGAGTGGAGAGGATCAAGGTAACATGAAGATAGAGGAGAGCTTTGCTATTTGAGCCCCAGGATATGTATGAAAGAGTCTGTAAGATTCAGAGGCGGTGGCAAGCTTTTTCTTTAATGTAAAAGATATGGTCTCACCAGGACAATTTCGAGTCAAATGCAACGCACGGTTGGGCACATAGAGGGCATCAGTCTGTGGAACGGCAATGTTTACCAGGATGTCCTGAATGCCAACAATTTTGACACTGATGGGGAGGAGGTTAATATGGTCGGTCTATGGAAAGTAGTTTCGGAAATGTTGATGGGGTTCTTATGATGCCCTCTACGAAGAATGGAGTAGCACTGTACTGATATCACGCCATAGTCAGTGAGGCAGGCGAATAATTCTTCTCCAAAATCTAATCATTTTTTTTTCTATAGATAGGGCAGTTTGTAGAGGAGATGGAGACACTTCTGGTACAAGTATTGAGGGCTGGGTGAGGTTCTGCAGGTATGGGGTTGCCAGAGATATCAGTTAGGGTTGATAAGGCTATAGCTTGGGTTTCAAATGTAACTGGGACGAGACGTGAACGAACGGGTCAGCTGCAGAAAGAGACTTTGCCTACTTGTTTTTGGAGATATTGCTGGAAGAGAAGTGTTGTCAGAGTGAGGAGCTGGGTGGGTAAGTGGGGGGATCACGAAAACTCGGTCCATTTGGCGAGCCTAAATAGACTATTTAAGATATTTGTAGAGATGGGGGTGGTAGAAGGACGGGGACATGGAGAAGAGGGAGTAGTGTTGAGAGAGGTAGTATAATAAGGTGGACAATAAGGCTGTAAAGCAGTAATAAAGGAAGATGAGGGGATTGATGAAGAGGTTGTGGGGGTAGAGGGGATGGAATTGAGAATGTTGGGAGAGTAGGAATGTCTCGTGAAGATTGAGTGTTGACTTGGGTGTTTAAGTCAGAATTGCAGATAGGGATACAGAGGCAGGCCTTATAAAGAGGTTTGTGAGATAAGGCTGCTCATTGTATCTGTTACTCTTTGATATATAAAGAGGTGGCTATGGATTATGTGGAAGATGTAATTTAAGCTGTTAGGTTTGTAGATGATCAGGCAATGGTAGTAAGTATGGACATAACGATGATGACATCTGTAAATGAAGTAGTAGGGAGATAAATATGTTGATAAATGGTGAGAATATTGCAAATTAATACACAGAGACCATTCTTTGTGAAGTACTATAAATAATAGGGAAGAAAGAAACTTCAAGAACACATTCAATTAAAGAAAACGGAAATGAAAGGTTACCCATAAAGGAAAGGAAGAATGAGAAAAGCAGTCTTAGATACGGTGGTCATGGAAAGTTTCAATCAGCATAAATGAAAAGGCACAAAAAAACTGTTATGACAGTACACATCTGCAATGCAGATTGCCAGAGAGATTTTCTTTTTGGTATATCCTTGTCAAAAATATTGATGATCGTTATTATCAAATACAATTGTTGTTATCATACGCCCTATTGTTATCACAATTATAATTGCATTTGTTGCAATGGTTATTTCATTGTTATTATTACTATCATTATTTATAATCAATATTATTATTGTACAATAGTTATGCAAGTCTTTAGTATTATTGTCATTATGAAATAAGTACTTATGAAATGTACTGAACAGCAATGCCTATCATCATTGATTGCACTTCCGTTAATTCACTTCAAAAACACGAAAAGAACCGAGGAGTCCCCAAGGCAGCGCCCAAGAAAAGATTTTCAGAGAACATATTAACAAAACCCCCGCAAATGCACATGAATTGTTTAGCTTCCTTTCACTACGCACAACTTCTTCTCTTGTCGGAAGGAGGAGCTTTGTGCGAAGGCAAAAGCGGCCACCATTTCTGTTCATTTCTTATCCGTTTGTTGTTGCACAGACGGCTCTTGTGCTCGCCTCGCCGTCGCCTGATCCATTAGTGACGGATAATACCTCATCCGAAGGAGCCATTGTCTCGCATTATGTTCCGTGGTGTCCTGCTGTTTTCGATTCCTCCGTCCTGGGTTCGTCTTTTAACAATGTTATATATATTTATATATATATATATATATATATATATATATATATATATATATATATAATATATATATATATATATATATATATATATGTATATAAGAGTAAGAATGATAACAGCAATGATAATAATGATTAGTGTTACTGCAATTGTTGTTATAATGATAACAATAATAATAATAATAATAATAATAATAATAATAATAATAATAATAATAGCAATAATAATAATAACAATAATAATTATTATAATCCCTGTCATAACCATCTTCATTATTATTAACATCGGTGTTACTGTTATCAATATTGTTCATTAATGTAT
>NC_061821.1:30199413-30201913 GCF_019202785.1 Penaeus chinensis | reverse complement strand
GCAAACACAGTGGGGACAAGCGTCATGGCGGTCTCTTCCCAACACACACGTCCGTCAATCAAACAACGAAAAACATGCGAAACTTATATACAATTCACACATGCACTTTCACTCACAATTACTACATTACACACACACACACACACTCAAAGATGCATGTACAGATTTCCCAACACAAATGACCGAGAAACACACAGCAGACAAAGCAAATATGCAATGATAAACATGTGTAAACTTTTATACAATTCCTATACAAATCACATGCACTTGTACACACAATTACTACATCACACATACACACACGCAAAGATGCACGCACAGATTTCCTAACACAAACGACCGAGATACACACAAAAACACCGCCAAAAACAAACACGACGAAGAACAGATACATACATCTATATATGTACACATATAGTTGTACAAACATAATTACCAATATAAAAACCTGTATACATACAAACTAGCCCAAAAACATTCATTCATACAGCCATACAGCAATCAAAGCCCAATCGCATCCCCGGAGGAGCGGGTTAGAAATGGAGCACGTGAATACACGTTCCCGTCCGGACGAGTCCGCACGCGGTACACGTAAACACGTGACCCGTCGTTAAGGGGATATATATATATATATATATATATATATATATATATATATATATATATATATGTTTATCCTAAACCTACTCACACTGCTAATTACCTTCACTTTTTCTCGAATTACAAGTTATACTTTAAAAAGTCAGTAGTCTCGTCAATGTACCTCAGGGAAAATAGCATTTGTGATAGTGAATTCAACGATCGGGAGCTCGATGTCATTTTTAAAAAGTTTTCGAAATTAGGATATCCTCGTTTTTTTTTTTTTTGTCTTAAATTGGGCACATTCACCTGCGAAATGGAAATTGTATACTCATTCCTGCTGTACTCGACAGGGTACTGCCAGTAATCTATTAATTATACCGTATAACCCGTCCCTCGACGAAAAACAAAACATATTTAAATGCGCTGGAATTGACTTTGCTTTTAAGTATCCGACCACAATGCGGCTAGCGGTGCTCTTGAGACTTCTCCAATTATTTACATTATTCCTTGTAAAGACTGTCGCAATTTTTACATAAGCGAGACCGGTAGAGATTGGAAGACCTTACCTCGTCGTTAGTTAGTAGAACCTTCCCCAAGACTCTTTGACCCTCTTACTGATTCCTGATTCAGCTCTTGTTCGTTCTGTCTCTCTACCACTATATATTTTTATCAAAATCCTCTCCATTTCGGTTTATTCTTGGTCTGAAGATGAACTCGTGAAGAGTTCAAAACGTCACGGTTTATTTTATTTCCTACTGTGGATGTTTTCCTTTCACGCACACACACACACACACACACACACACACACACACACATATATATATATATATATATATATATATATATATATATATATATTTACATGTTTGTAGGTAATCTTACTGTGATATCTGATAAGGCCTTCGTAGTGGTTTTACTTGAGGAGTTTAAGATTTATAAAACATTCTCATAAAGTTGAATCATACCAATAGATTGTGGTTCTCAAGATTTTTCATATTCGTAACTCCTTCTTCAGGCTTCCGACACATCCCTAACCCCTCACCCCAACCGTTAAAATATTAAAAACGTTAAAAATCTATCAATAAATGTCTCATAAATGAAAATAGATGACAATAAGTTAAAGCATACATATTATGTTTTAAATGAATAAAACTATTACATAAATGTTATGCATAATTAAGTATTGCTAAAAAATTAGTCTCCTTTAGGAGACTGATAAGACCTGTCACCATCCTCCCCAATCCATGTTTCAGTGTAGATGGGGAGACAAGTACATACATCTTTGGTCTGAGAATGCTGCACACCTTTCCACTACATGTGCGATCGTAATGGCTCTTGGCATTCCTCACAGCGTGCTTCACTTTTAGCCATCATCGGCCCATGAGTCAGTCTTGTGTATCCGATTCTCAGCCTTGTTAACACAACTTCTACTTGTCGGTTGGGATGGAAGCTAGCCACCCAACTGCCAAGGTCATCTCTAATCCCTCGTAGTTTGTTTTTAGAGATTCGCCACTGATGGCCTTAGCTGTTGACGCGGCAGATGATTTTCAATAATCAATCAATCAATTCTCACCCGAACTTCAGCTAGATACATATATCAGGCAAAGAGAAAAATAAATTTTATTTATTTTACTTTATTTAACTAAATGTAACACAAAAATATTTTAATGCAGGGACACCTAAAGATAAACATTCGCTACTCCATTAAGTGTAGTCGTAGGGCAACAAGGAGAGGGAAAATTTAACATGATATCAGTAATCATTTTCGTATATATAAAACTAAAATCAGCGTTAATTGTCTGAGATTCTCCGAACAAACGAGCGTCCTTAGCGTCAACCCTGGTTAGAGTGAAAGCAGTCTCTTGCAATTCGATGACTGTCGGTGTATCCATGTGTACGTCCGCGTGGGCGTGAGAGC
>NC_061821.1:30189413-30196913 GCF_019202785.1 Penaeus chinensis | reverse complement strand
AAAAAAAATCTAACGGATAGTGTATTTCCATGTTTATTAATGACATCAAGATAAAGAAAATAAAATTTGTACAAACAAAGAACTAAATACAACATTAATAATAACATTACTGTAAATATACTTCAAAACAAGATAGTAGAAAACCAAACGAAAACATGTTACTTATATGGCACTAATTTCCATCATCATCAGCATCAACATCACTTTCATCACTATCATTTCCTACATCCAAGTTGGTATATGAAGATTCTTTTAATAATGAAAGAACATCCTCTAAGAGTTCATTGGCCTTTTTCATTCCTCTTTTGCGGTGGACTGCAACCATTGGATCAGAGGATGCAAGAAGCCAATGCATCAGGTCTCCATTTACTCTTGACCGAGAGATTTTACATGTGTGATCCAACCTTATCCTTCTTATGTCTTTATGTCTGGCTTCAATGGCTTCTTCGGATGCTTGGCCAACGGGTATACAGAGCATGTCAATGACGTGTGCTCCATGAATCAACATATTATGCACAGAGACTGGCATGTTGTACCATTTGTAGTTAGCTACATATAGCTTAGCAGTTGCCTCGGCATATAACTCATAAGCACGTGCATCCATTGCAAATCCGGAATTTAATGCAATTAGCAAGACCCCTAACCTCCGGATTATCTCACCATCAACTCCAGTTATTCTGGCTACAGAAGCCAACTCTTTAAAAAACTTCCTCGCAGTGCTGCCGTCATTGGTGTTCCCACTGCCTTGGCATGGTAGATCGACATTTATGTGGAGTTCATCTTTCAGTTCTTTAACTCTTTTCTTTTCAGCTGCCATAGCATCACGAGCTTCCATTCCTTAACCCCCATGTTTTTAGCTGCATTCTGTAGGCAATATGCAGTACACACTCCATGCAATTTATGTACAGATGCAGTGGGGAGATGCTGTGTTTTATATAGTCATCAGCAACATCCTTTTCTTTTATATGGTTTAAATTGTTCATTTGTGATGGCTTCGTGGCGGGCAAGCAGAGGTAGCATGACGAAGATGATCGATTACCTGATAAGGCTTGACACACCTTGCCGTCAACCATGGTAGGAATGATGTTATGTGTAATTTCAATGCCGGTTTCAGTGGTTGGCTGTAGTGCAGAAATTTCACTGGAAATACTAGAAAACCATTTTCTCGTAAATTCAGGTGTTTCTTTGGCAAACTGCAAAGGGAGAGGTCGACAATAAATTGGAGATGATGGGGCCGGGTTGTGCCACACTATGATGTTAGTGTCCTGTACCTTTATAGTGATAGGGCAAATGAAGGTGGCGAACAATTGTGACTCGGTAGCTGTGTCTATTCCACTAGCTGGCAATTAATATAGAGCTTGACCCCCGCTACCATCAAATCCATACTTAGTAATCATTTCATATTTACGTTCGAGATAACTTGGCAATAATTCAAATGCCTCTCTTTGTAATTCAATTAATCTCGTGCTGTATGATCAAGTAGAGATTGTAATGGAAGCTTCATGTTAAAATCATCTATTAGCATTCCAGGAGGATAGCATGACTGTTTAGCTTCTAAGACACGTGCATATGGTGGAAAGAGTCTGCAGTTGTGCTCCTTTTGCACACTTCGCATTAAGCAATATGTAGCTTTGCTCATCCCTCTGTTTAACTGTAGGCAAAGAGCATGATAGGGTGATAATTGTTTATGCTGCGACTCTGAATTTACCTTATTTAATATTTTTGTTGGTCGAGTTGGAGACGTGAGAGTAGCTTCTTTACATAATTTAGCAGCATCCCTTTTCCCACACTCCCGCAGTTTCATTTGTACAGCATAGGCAAGCTGATCTCCTGAACAGTTCTTCCTCAACTCCTCTGTTTTCCTCCTTTTGGTCCTCTCACTCTGCATTATATCAAATTCGTTCTCTGCTCTCCTACTTCTCTTCTCATGATCTGTAGGAAAAAGACGAATAATGTCACACGTATTTGATACACGATCTAGACTACCCGAACACATACGAGGTTTCTTTAAAATAGACAATATCATACAGTATACATCAAATGATAACATTACCTTGGTCAAAACAGTCGTCTTCTGTGTCAAGAACTAGGGTGACGTCAAGCCAGTTTTTATTTTGAGAAAGGAATCTACTTTCTGTGCGCCTTGCTTTAGTCCAGCGTCTAAGATATTCATCTCGCAAATATTTTTTCCTTGGTTCCTTCATAGAACGATGATGATTATTGACAGCTTGATGATTTTTAATTTCTGTTTGTAAAACCATGTCAAAAGTTTGTTCTTTACTTTCTGCCAGATATTTTGTTATAATTATTCTTCTAGTTAGACTCTCCATCTGTAAAAAAATAAATAATAAGTTAGGTATGCATTAACCAAGTAATAAATGTTAAAGTTACTCTTTATATAAGATTTCTTTCTATCAGAGAAAATATAGGGGAAACTATATAAAATATTCAAATATCGGATCGTATAAGAACTTGACAAATAATGATTAATATTTGGCAAACACAGGTAATTTCCATTCCAAATATATAAATACAATCCGCATAATTCATACCTTGGACAAGATTGTTGAATACTGAAGAAAATCGTGATGATACCTCAAAGGAGGGGAGTACCTGCTACCGGCATAGAAAACGCGCCTGTAAACATTCGCTGGATGATACGGGATATCCACAACATGGCGCTTGGCGGGAAATTCAAAACTTCCAACACAAAATGTGTTCGCAATTGAACGGTGGCGGATTGTGGCACCTAGTTACTTGCTTTTCAGAGAGTTTAAATTATCGCGGCAATGTTCATCTATGCACAAACACACACCTCGACCTATCTCGTGTAGATATTTGGTGTTATTTTTATGATATTAGTATATGTATAAATTCAATAAATATGCAACCAATTTATATGTTATATGATACCTAAGCATGCAAATATTATATTGTGAAGCTTTCGCATGCATATAATTCTTATTATCGATTTTATGATTTTTCTAAAATTTCCACGTTAAACTTTAATGTTTATTATCTTAGTATGGACACATTGCGTATTATTAAAAAATACACCGATGATAACATCCGCTGTATGGCTTCCATTTACCATATTCTTACATCATAAGGACATTTTCTTATTTGGCCAAGAAATGGCTTTCTTGGACCAATGTGCGCCGCGACGGGGAATTGAACTCGGGACCACAAGGGCCGAAGTCCAATGCGCTAACCACTGGACTATCGCGGCAGTCCATATATATATATATATATATATATATATATATATATATATATATATATATACATATATATGTATATATATTATACATATATATATATATATATTATACATATATATACATGTATATATATATGTATATGCAAACATACATATATGTGTGTGTGTGTTCGTGCGTGCGTGTGTGTGTGTGCGCATGTGTGTGCGTGTGTGTGTTTGTTTATCTATATATACATATGTATGCATTATGTATATATACATATATATACAGATATACACATGGGTGTGTATATATATTATGCAATATATATATATATATATATTTAAATATACATACATATATACACATATATATGTATATATACATATACATATGTATATATATATATATATATATATATATATATATGCATTTTATATATATATATATATATATATATATATATATGAATATGAATATATACACACATACACATGGGTATATGTATGTGTATATATATATATTATGGATTATATATATACACATATAAATATGTATATGTTTGTATATACATATGCATACACACATATATATATATATATATATATATATATTATATATATACAAACACACACACACACACATACACATATATATATATATATATATGTATGTATTTATATATATATATGTATATATATGTGTGTATTTATATATATATATGTATATATATATTTATAACAGCCATTCATTCTACTGCAGCACATAGGCCTCTCTCAATTTACTATTGAGAGGTTATATGGCAGTATCACCTGGCCTGATTGGATGCCCTTCCTAATCAACCGCGGTTCGGCGCACTAACATTTGTGCCACGGCGGCGACTTCCCCTACGACACCTGCGTTTGACTTCTTAGGTCGATATGTCGTTTTCCCGGGCTCGAGCCAGCAGTCAGAGCGCAGGCATTTTTACGACCGACGGATATACATATACATATATATATATATATATATATATATATATATATATATATATACATATATATATATTTATATATATACACACATATATACACATATACATATATATATGTATATATATATATATATATATATATATATATATATATTAAATGCATACATACATATGTATCCCTATACATAAGTCTTTCCTGTATTTACATTTTTATTTGGATTTCTTGATGGGTGAAAAAAGGGTCAATACATCTTTGCATTACCCATGAGCGTCTGTTCCTCCAAAACAGTTGTCGTTTTGACTAAAGAACAAAAAAGAGAAACAGTCAAGTTGTATTTCAGCCTTTATTCCAGTCTGTCGAACACGGATTTGCAGAATGTCACTCCGTCATTCTTTCTTTCTTTTCGATTCCTTGTTGTAAGGAATTTTCGCTTTGTCAGAGAGAAGAAAAAGATCGTGCGACTTTTATACACCCGGTTTGATATATACAGGATTTCGGAGATATATATTTTTTTAATAGGAAATGATTTTCCTGTGTTCTTTTCAATAGTAGATTATTTTTTGTCTATGTATCATATAATCAAATGGATATATATTTTTTGGAAAATGTGTGATTGCTATAAAATCTGAAATTGTTATCATAACTCAAATGAAAGAAATATGTTCGCGAAATCCATATACCAATGAAGAGCCAAAGCGGAAATTCTGGTGTTGAAACAAATTGCAATCAAAATAACGTCGTTGAAATTTCAAATGGAATTTCCAAAGCTCTAACCAATATAAGAAACATACACATTCCTCTTTCATGTTTCCTTAAAGAAAAGAAAAGAAAAGAATAAAAAAAATATGATACTTTCTCGATTGATAACAATATATCACACACGTTTAATATGATATGAACAGTGGCCCCGAAATATTAAAGGATGATGCTAGTTTGGGATAAAATTATATATATATATATATATATATATATATATATATATATATATATATATGTATGTATGTATATGTACGTGTTTATATATATATATATATATATATATATATATATATATGTATGCATATATATGTATATATCTATATATACATATATATATATATATATATATATATATATATATATATATAAGCATAAACATAAACACACACACACGCAAATACACTGAAAAGATTACCGTTGAACTGTATAGTATGAGCGAAAGAATTATGAAAGTTACAACCAAAGAACGGGTGAGGCATTTGCTCCTCTGGAGGAATGGGGCATGTTGCCATGCCCACCGTAGCGAGCGGTCTGTCTCGACTGCTTAGTAATTGCTATGACCAAACTTTCTGCCCCCCTCCCTCACTGAATGATACGTCTTCAGCGCCCCTTCCTTAAATAATATATTACGGGCATATGTCAATAAATATCCTAGGAAAATATATACATGCCTTCACGGTTGCGCTCGTATCCCGGCTCAGAGTTTCTCAAATCACGGAGGATATGACCAAATGTCGATGGGTCGTCCTTTTTCTTAGCGAGTACGATAATAAAATGTCACTGGTCTTTAATGACTTTTAAATTGCAACCAAAATGTATGCATGTGTTCTACATCAAACACACGTTTTGGTGAACTGTTGCTCTCTCTCACCAAACCTCTAAGTCTAGTATGTCGGCCTGGCACTGAATGGGCTCCGTCAGTACATAGGGCACCCCAGTTCTCCTAATGTATTTCATGTTCATTGAAAAAATGTCAATCATATGGATTTACTAAGTACATCTTCCTTACTTTCACCTGGCAAATATATATATATCGTACTTAAGGTTTTTGAATGTCCTTTTGAACATCCTTCACAACATCGGTAGGCTTATCTACTTGCAACCCAAAAGCGAAGATTTATGTGCATCTGTCAACTGATGACACAAATTGACACTAAAATCTGAAATTCTGTCAGCTGTATTATTTGCAAGAGGTTTGATTAACCGAACATTATTTCAATGACATCAATATCAATAGGTATTACCAAATCTTCGACTATTTTGTCAGCTTTTTTATATCTTGCAATTCTATAGGATACTTTATTAGATGTAAGAAATATGTCTTTGTGAAACCTGCATCTCTATTTTAAGTAATCGAGCTTCCTAAAAAAAAAGAAAAGAAAAAAAAAAGCATGCTGTTTTCAAGATGACACATCAATTTGATTGGCTTCATGCTATCCTTGGCCAAAACAAAAACATGACACACATAGAGGCCCGAGTGAGAGGTTGCTTTCATCACCACATTTACTGGAATAAACTTCACATTCAGTCTCTTTCCTTTTGGATTTACTCAGATTTTTTCCATATTTAAAATGTGCAGTAACAGACATTAGCAAAGATAAAGAATAAACATACGAACGTACGTCGCTGTTACTAGAACATTTCCACAAACAACAGTTTTAAATTCACTTCTTACGTTCGGGACGGCCGGTAATGCACTCCTTCTGCTGTGGCCGCGAGGATACTGTCGCCGATTAAGACCTGAACCGTACCTGAAATATTGCTTATTGAGAACGATGCATTGTTTCTGATAATACAATCTTCATATTTTCAGATTATTATTTTCATCATCCTTAGTCTAGTACTTGTAATTCAGATAACGAAAATTCTTATATTTTCCTTTTATTCTCATATACAAATGCCCACTTTATCAAGCCTTCGTTTCTCCCCGAAAGGTTGGAAAACCATTGTACTATAGTAAGTAAGAAAAGAGTTATGGTGAGTTATGTTTACAAGCCTGAAAATCTTAAATAGAAATGTTGAGTTTTCAGGAAAAACATTTGAATGTTGATAATAATAGCAATTACATACAAAGGAATTCAGCATAATAGCATATCTGCGAGTAATAAAGGTTAAATTTGCGTGCTCTAAGCTTTCTTCTTCGTTGTTACTGATTTGCTGATTGTAGACCTACTGGCGTCAGCGAAGGACAGTCGACTCAGTATGAGGCTGGAAACGATGGCTTTTCTGGACTGCGAGGCGAGAGAGATCATGCGGACATGTCACCACAGGAGGGTCAGAGCGAGAGAATTAAGCCTTATATATTTATATGTATTCATTTCTTGATGACGAGAATCTTGACATTGATCTAATCAACCCTTTCTTCATTGCGACAATAGGGAAAACTGTATGTGAAGTACACGGTTGAAACGAAGGCCAAAGCTCGTACGACTTTTCGGTAGAGACTAAACAGCTTATGCAGATAGGCAAGGGGGTGAGAATAACGTTTGCGAGGGACAAAATAAAATCGGCAGAGCTAACAAAGACTAAAAAGAAGAAGTATAGACAAAGTGTAAGTAAAGTTACAT
>NC_061821.1:30174413-30176913 GCF_019202785.1 Penaeus chinensis | reverse complement strand
TCCTCTCTCTCTCTCCTCTCTCTCGTCTCCCTTTTCCCCCCCTTTTCCCTCCCTCTTCCCCTCTCCTCCCCCTCCCCCTCTCTCTCCTCTCCCCCTCTCCTCCTCCTTTTCTCTCCCCTCCCCTCTCTCTCTCTCTCTCTCCTCTTCTCTCTCCTCCCTCCTTTCCCCCTCCTTTTCCCTCCTCCTCTTCCCTTTTCCCCCCTTTCCTTTTCCTCCTCTCCCCCCTCCTTTCTCTCTCTCTTCCCCCCCCCTCCCCTCCTTTTCCTCCTCCTCTCCTCTCCCTCTTTCTTTTTCTAATTTTTTTTTTTTTTATTTTTATTGTTTTTTGGGTTTTTTTTCTTTTTTTTTTAAAAAATTTTTTTTTAAAAAATTTTTAATATTTAATTATTTTTTTTCTTTACTTTTTATTTTGGGGGGCCTCTCTTCAACTTTGCTTTCCTTTCTCCTTCGAAAAATTCAACTTTGCCTCACCTCTCCTCTCTCCCGCCCTTTGGTCCGGGGTTAATCTCTTTCACCCCCCTTCCAAAAAAAGGGGGGGCCCCTCCAAACTGGGTTTCGTGGGGGAAATCCCCTTTCCCTTTTTATCCCCTCTGCTTCAACCTTTTTTTTGGGGTTTTCCCTTCCTTTCCAGGCCTGCTCTCTTTACCCCCCTTTTCCAAAAACTTTTGGCTTTTTTTTTCCCCCCCTTTTTTTTTTTTTTTGTACCCCCAAAACAAACCCCCCCCCCCCCCCCCCCCCCCCCCCCCCCCACCCCCCCCCCCAACCCCCCCAACCCCCCCCCAACCCCCCACCTCTTTTTTTTTTTTTTTTTTTATAAAATTTTTTTTTTTTTTTTCTTTTTTTATTTTTTTTTTTTTTTTTTTTTTTTTTTTTTATTTTTATAAAATTTTTTTTTTTTTTTAATTTTTTTTTTTTTTTTTTTTTTTTTTTTTTTTTTTTTTTTTTTAATTTTTATTTTTAATTTTTTTTTTTTTTTTTTTTTTTTTTAAATTTTTTTTTTAAAAAATTGAAAGAAGGTTTCCCATCAGATGTTTTCCCCAGATTGATGGTGGGGGGGGTTTCGAAAAATTTGGGAAATAACTAAGATTTTTTTTTGGGGAAAAATGGGGGTATTTGAAGGGGTAATCCCATTTTGGTAAAAATTTAAAAATAAAGGGCTTTTTTTAGATGTTTCCCTAACCTAACAAACAACAAAATCCATCCTTTACCACACAAAACCAAAACTTTTAAACAGGCACAAAACACACTATTATGTGGTTTTTTTTGGGTTGAATAAAAAAAAAAAAACCCCCAAAAAAAAAAAAAAAAATAAAAAAAACCCCAAAAAAAAATAAAAAAACCCACACCAAAAAAAAACCCACCAAAAAATTTTGAAATTTTAAAAATAAAATTAAAAAAATTATTTAAATTATTGAATTTTCTTTACATTTTTTTTTTTTAAATTTTTTAAAATTAAAATTTTTTATTTTTTAGATAAAAAAAAAATTTGTTTAAATTTTTTAAAAAAAATAATTAAAAATTTTATTTTTAAAAAAAAATTAAATTTTTTAAATTTTTAAAAAATAAATTTTTTTAAAAATTTTGGGAAAAAAATTTTTTTTTTTTTAAAATTTAAAAATATAAAAAAAAAAAAAAAAAAAAAAATTTAAATTTTAATTTTGGGGTTTTGGGGTTTTGGGCCAAAAATATAAATTAAAATTTTAAAAAAAAATTAATAAAAATAATATATATAATCACTTAGATAAAAAAAATTTTTAAAAAATTTGAAAATTTTAAAGGGTAAAATATGGTTTGTGGGGGGTGGGATTATAATAAAAAATTATATTCCCCCTAAATAAAAATTTAAAAAAAAGTTTAAATTTAAAATTTTTAAAAAAATTTAATTAACTAAAAACCCCCCCAAAACCAAAAAAAAAAAAAAAAACACCACACACCAACCCCCAAACCCCCCGCCCCCCCCCCAAAAAAACCCCCACAAAACCAAATATTTAAAATTTTAAAAATTATATTTTTTTTAATTTTTTATTTTTTTTTAAAAAACACCCTTTTTACCCAACGAAAATTTTTGTTAATAAAGGGGAAAATTTTCCTTTGTAAACTAAACACGCAAGCTTTTTTTCTCCATTTTTTTTTTTTGTGCTTTTTTCTTTTTCTCCTTGCGTTTCCCCCTCTTTTGGCCTTTCCCCTTCTTTTTTTCCTTTCCGTTCCTCTTGGGACTGAGGTTTTTTTTTGTTTTTTTTTTTGCAACAGGAGAGGAAGCACAAATATAAATAACACATGGGAAATCACAGTCCGTCTTTTCGTGTAGGTACGGTACGTTACAGGGTGTTGTTTCTTTTAAATGAGTTGGTAATGGCGGTATCCTTATAATTACTTGAATTTCTTGAGATCATTAGTAATGTCCCCGTTTTCTTGTGTTTTGGTTTCGTTTTTTTTATTGTTGCTTGCTTTTATTTTAAATTTTTATTTTTTTATTTTTTTATTATTATTTTAAATTTTT
>NC_061821.1:30166913-30169413 GCF_019202785.1 Penaeus chinensis | reverse complement strand
AGTTCCAAAAAGAGATAGAAATAAATATTAGAGACGAAAGATACGAAATGAAAGGCGTAAAGAAATCATGACATACCCGAAAGCAGTCCATTAAATGATTAAAAAACAAAAGAAAAAAAATATTCTGAAATATCTGAAATCTACTCTGAAATTTATTCTGATTTTTCTTTTTTTGAAATTTCGCCATCTTCTTATTTATTTATTTTACTTATTTTGTAATTTACTTACTTAGGTAGTTTTTGGCATTAATCCTTTATATTTCTGCAAAGGTAATTTCGCCATCTTGTAGATATTATCTTTAAAAATCCTCAGTCCCTCCTCTCCACACATACGCACACACACAAACACACACACACACACACACACACACACACACACACACACACACACAAACACAGACACTCACACAATACATACACACGCGCGCGCGCACAAACAGGTACAGAGGCACCCCCGCTCCCCTCTCTCCACACACGCACACACAGACACTCACACAATACATACACACGCGCGCGCGCACAAACAGGTACAGAGGCACCCCCGCTCCCCTCTCTCCACACACGCACACACAGACACTCACACAATACATACACACGCGCGCGCGCACAAACAGGTACAGAGGCACCCCCGCTCCCCTCTCTCCACACACGCACACACAGACACTCACACAATACATACACACGCGCGCGCGCACAAACAGGTACAGAGGCACCCCCGCTCCCCTCTCTCCACACACACACACACACAATTACCAAAAGCCAAGGCCCCCAGCCTCGGCAGCGTCCCAGCCTCAGCTTCGCCTTCGAGCAAAGCCAAGATGAAGGTCCAGCCGCGCCTCCCGAGACGCATGCGCAAGAATGCCGCGGCGCGCGCCATGCCAAGCTGGGCCTGAGTCCAAAATGTGGTTCAACACTTTCAACCTCGACGGCGAGGAGCTGTTCAGCTTCGTGGCTGAGCCCCAGCTGCCCAAGGAGGAGGCCAAGAAAGCAGAAAATAAGGCTCCTGCCAAGAAAGGGATAATGCTTGAAATAGAATACACTGGCGAACAGCCTACCAAAGAGTTCAAAGTGAAGAAGGTCAAGCGCGGTCTGGTGGTCCTTTCCTTCTCTTCCACGCCCTCGGTTTAAGCAATGGCTTGCACTCCTATGACTGCTTGGTCGACAGAAAAGTCCAGCTCAAGAAACACAAGCCTGGCGCTTGGTTCCCCGAGCGCGAGGGCCGCCTGAAGACCGTCATCGAGCGCATGCAGGAGACCTTCTTCAACGCGGCCGGCGAACCGATCGTTTCTTGGATCCTGATTGTCGACCAGATGAAGGACCTGCTCAAGGCGCGGCTGCCACGCAACATCGCCCAACTCCTCGAGCGTGTTTACGTCGTTGGTGAGCCCTCTCGTAAGAGCATCTCGCACAGGCTGGCAAGGGGGAAGGTGGAGGAGGGAGAAGGCGGGAATGGCGGAGGAGGAGGAGGAAGGGGAATTGGGGGAAGGAGGAGGAAGGAGATGGAAGGGGACTGAGGAGGAAGGAGGAAGAGAAGGAGGGAGAAGAGGGGAAAGGAAGAGGAGAAGGAAGAGGGGGAAGGAGGAGGAGGAGGTATGTAGAATGTTATATATAAATATATATAAATATATATATATATATATATATATATATATATATATATATATATAGCTGTGTGTGTGTGTGTGTGTGTGTGTGTGTGTGTGTGTGTGTGTGTGTGTGTGTGTGTGTGTGTGGGTAATGAGTGAGAGAGGTGTCGTTGTTATGTCAGTGATAATAAGTTGCAAAAATTACGAGTGAGAAGGGATCTGTGATAGGGCTACATAAGAGAGAAAGATTCGTGAATATATATATACGTCACATTGAGCAACAAATGCTTTTCGATAATAATCATCGTTGCATTTCTCAAACATAAAACATCAGTCGTATTGTGTCTATAACAAAGATTTTCAATATAAATCCACAATCCCATATTTTCCAATAAATGAGTTAGAGACATCTTGGCGCCTTGCCCCCTGAATGATGGTTTAAATCATGTACTGCAAATTTCACTCAGATTCAGCATGTCCCAAGGCCGTCGGTCGGTAGGCTGTATAAAAAGTAACAACAATCACCATTTAAAATATGTGGTTACAAAATTTGGTACAATGACACATCCAAAGTCAAATCTCACACATTAGGATTTAAATTTCAACAATACATATCTCTTTTTATACTAAATCACGAATTCAATCTGCACCAAACTCGACAGTTTTATCAGTAATAAAATATATTCAAATAATTTTTCCACAAATCTAATTTCAGCAAAATCTAAAAGTTCCTATGCTGAGGAGACATTCATGTGCTCGGTCATTTCAAATCATAAACGACACTGAACTCAAATTCTATAAATTCTCCTCTGCATCTCAACATACAAATATATATATATATATATATTTCACATGATTTTCAAAAAATAATATTCCTTATATACACTATAACGACACAAATTCCAATGGTGTTTA
>NC_061821.1:30146913-30151913 GCF_019202785.1 Penaeus chinensis | reverse complement strand
TGTTCACTACCTACTCTGTATGTAAATTCTAACAGATGCACGTTTTCTTTCTCCTGTCTCTTAAATGACCGGATTAACGCATTGACAAATTGCTTGGGATAACACCTTGGGTATTTTGGAGGAATACAACTAATTTGAAGTCTATTGAACTTAAAGTACAAGAGAAAGACAATTGCATGTTTCTCTTGAAATAGAAAAATCGATTGCCTTCCTATCTTGACGTATAAAAAAAGTAATAATTCCAAGTTGCATATTGATCTTGAAATAGAATCTAGAAGCGTTGTGCATAGTCAAGAGCAATAGTGAACTTAAATTATTTATTATTATCATGAACTTTTACCGTAACATATATCAACAATAATTTCTGGTGAGTATCTATATTTGCAAAATGTAATATACCATTCAATTGTATGTAAACGTCTTTATATGTCTATTTTTATTATTATACTAGCTTTTCTAACTCAAGACCACAGAGTCACAGATAGACAAACGATTCTGTAAGTCCATATTTACGAAGAAATCTCATGAATCCAGTAAAGATTTGAAAATTGTGTAATGTTTCTGTGGTTGTTCAGAAACAATTTGTCTAGATAATATGCTAAACAGTTCCTGCATATAAAATCTGTCCGCTATCATTTTATAGCCTAAAAGTTTAATACTGTGGAAAGGTACTTATGATATTAAATTTATGAAGAGTGTAAATTTCTCAGGATAGTTTCTTATTGTAAGAATATCATATACTGTTTAATTAAGGGATGGCCTGTTTGTTATATTTTTGTTATTAGTACTAAATATATACATTTTTCTTTTCTCATCCACATCAATAAAACGTAACAAGTGCATGATCGTTATCCTAACTGCCATCGGTATCCTCATTACTTCCATCATTATAGTAAATAAATATGATAATGGTATACTTATCATCATTATCATCAACTTGACAACATCCTCATTATTTACAAATACGTTATCCTAATTAGCCGACCAGCTTTTACGTTACTCAAATTTACTATTAATTTTCAGCTTTATCATAAATACCACACAGGTTATACGTCTTTTCCATCGTCTATTCTATCTTATCTCATATACATATGGATTTCGTATGTGATTTTATAGCCATATGCTCTCCATGGGTATCTGTGACAAATTTCGGAATCAAAACCTGCATCACGATTCGGAAAATAGACACTGGAATTCGCAAACATTAGTTCGTTTTCCCACTGAATTTAGTTTAGGAACATTGAAGCACCACTACTGATATTATCCTTTATATTAAATACGAGAATATATTCAGCAGCTTCAAAGTGAATTTATGGATTCCCTGTGTAAAATATTCATGAAACTGGTAGCATGCGGGTAAGTACGTAGATACTGCCATGCCAATATATACATACTAAATTCTACAGGACAGAATTTTGATGGTGATATTAACTGGGAATGAGTTATCTATGGAGGGTCGATGTCAAAAACACCAAGCACTTTATTGCGTAAAGATAATCAGAGAACCTTTCCTAAAATATTTCTAATAAAGTGTTATATATATATATATATATATATATATATATATATATACACACACACACACACACACACATATATGTATATATATTTATACATATATACATACATATATATACATATATATATATATATATATATATATATATATGCACACACATACATATACACTCACTCACACACGCACACATATTTGTGTGTGCGTGTGTGTGTGTGTGCGCGTGTACGTGTGCATGTGCGTGTGCATGTGCGTGCGTGCGTGTGTGTGTGCGTGTGTGTGTGTGTGCGCGTGTACGTGTGCATGTGCGTGTGCATGTGCGTGCGTGCGTGTGTGTGTGCGTGTGTGTGTGTGTGCGCGTGTACGTGTGCATGTGCGTGTGCATGTGCGTGCGTGCTTGTGTGTGTGTGTGTGTGTGTGTGTGTGTGTGTGTGTGTGTGTGTGTGTGTGTGTGTGTGTGTGTGTGTGTGTGTGTGTGAGAGCGTGTATGTATATGTTGAGAGGGAGAGAGAGAGAGAGTGGTTATACCTTGGGAGAACAGAACTAATGCGCTGAAACATACGACTCAACAAATTAATTATCTGACCATATTTGTATAAGTTTCATGTCAGTTATATATATACTTAATGAAGTCTTATGCTCCCGAGAGTGGAAGATATTCGGAATTTCAAATGCAATGCTGATTTTGTATGCATGAAACAATGATAAAATTATAATACATATGAGTACACATTACAGTCGTTGACCAGCATTTTTCTTCACTATATATTGTTTACCCGCATTCCACCCTGCCGTTCCATTCTGCTTTGTACTCGCATCCTCAACGTCATCTTCTAATCCTTCATCTATCTCCGTGTCTATCATTTCCCCAGTGATCCCCATCTCCCTCTCGCTCATACTGTCATAGCGAGTCCGCGGGATAAGGGGATAAGTGTCTAATCTCCACTTTGATTAATGAGTATCAGTAACTCGGGGAGATGAAGACCTTGCATGTGTTGAATGTCCTTTGTGGTTGCGTTTCTGTGGCTCTGTTTATGTCAGATGGTCTTGCTGGTTCTTTGTCTTAATTCTGGTTTGTGTGGTTCTAACGCTCTTTCTTTGTCCTTCTTTGTGGGTCTATATTTCTATGTCTATGTCTCTCTCTCTCTCTCTCTCTCTCTCTCTCTCTCTCTCTCTCTCTCTCTCTCTCTCTCTCTCTCTCTCTCTCTCTCTCTCTCTCTCTCTCTCTCTCTCTCTCTCTCTCTCTCTCTCTCTCTCTCTCTCTCTCTTTCTCTCTCTCTTTCTGTCTTTCTCTACCTATGTCTCCATCTCTCTCTCTCTCTTTCTCTTTCTCTTTCTCTTTCTCTCTCTCTCTCTCTCTCTCTCTCTCTCTCTCTCTCTCTCTCTCTCTCTCTCTCTCTCTCTCTCTCTTTCTCTCTCTTTCTTTTTCTCTCTCCTACCGTAATGTTTCAGCATACAATCTATGACTTGAATACTATGCCAAGGACTATATTTTACCCTCTCACCCTTTTTATTTTTTTTCTTGTATTACATCTTTTATTCACATAAAGTTCCCTCTCAAAAATCGCCACTTTTTATCATGCATGCACTAACAGCCCAAACTCCAAACTGTATCATAAACTTTCCTCTGGATATAATATATGGTCTCCTATATTTTTCCGGCTTCCCTTCGTATAAATTCAATATGTAGATAAGATCAGGACTTTGTCACTGACAATCGCTCTCTCTTTCACTCCCTCTGATCCCCCCCCTCTCCCCTTCTCTCTCCCTCTCTCTCGTTTTTCCTATTCCTCCGCCCTCTCTTTATATATTTGTCTGTCTATCTGTGTAAACAATATCAACACCTTTGTCCCCAGCAGCTGCCTTCCTGTAGTACTGCTTTCACTATTTCTGCGGATGGAGGCTAGCACCTCACTCGAGGAGGGCCGCAGCAGAAAAGAGGACGTCTTGACAGAAAATACAGAGAGAGAGACAGAGACAGCAACAGACGATGGCACACCGGGTCTAACTTCCCCCCTACCATGTCCACGGCTCCTGGGATGACACACTGTTGTTTGATTCCTCATATTTGGTATTAGAATATGAGTATTAAAAAAATCGTACAAAAAACATGTATAGAAAAAATCTATATAGCAGCTAATAAAACACCTATGGACTAAATATATATTTCAAAAGGCGAAAGCAGCTCTTTTCGCCAAGTGGCATTTTTGCCGAATTTGAAATTTGGAGCCTTACTTCAGAGATTAGGCAGTGTCAGCAGCACAAGTCCTTACGTAAAATCTGGGTCCGAATTTGCTAACGCATATACGAGATCGTATGAGGTTTGTTTACATCGTAAATCAAGCTACTCTCTCGTTTCCCGCAGCGAGTGTATTTTCAAAACACTTGCGAGGTCGTAAACACATTTCCGCACGAGAGACATCAGCGAGTGCCCGAAACCACTCGTAACGCTCATCGTGACGACCCTCCTCCGCTCATATCAGCCTCATAAATATATTCAAGAGTGTGCAAATGTAATGTGCGAGAGCAACGCATCTAGGAAGCAAAGTAACAGAAAAAAAACAATATGTCTAATGTAAATAAGGATGGCCTTTGCCGATGTGTGGAGGTACGAAATTTGAATAAAAATATACAACTTCCATCAGTATGACTAATTTTCTCTACAACAACAAATTATGGTAAATATTCAATAACAATCTTTAGTAATATAAGCACAACTGTTGATACCCTGATGTAATATTATTATGGAAGCAAAGGATTAACTTCCTTATGAATAATAAGTAAAAATAATAGTTTACATAATCCTAATAACAAATTTGTTGTAGTGTATCATAATCTCTTTAAGAAGCTATAATGAAATTCTTTTGAGTGCTGTTTTAAAAAAAAAAAAACTTTTTTTACTATAAATAAGATGCGGGTAAAAGTACTGATTCAGAGAGAGAGCAAGAGAAAGAGATAGAGATTGAGATATATGTATATGTGTATGTATATACATATATATATGATATATATATATGTATATATGTATGTGTATATATGTAAATATATATATATATATACATATATATTTTTACGTATATATCTATACATATATATACATATATGCACATTTATATATATATATATATATATATATATATATATATATGTAGAGTACATATATACATATATGTATTCATAGGTATATGCACATGTATATATTTCTGTATGTTTATATATATTTATACATGTGTATATATTTATGTATATGAATATAATCTGATATATATGTACATAAATAAATATATATATATATATATAAATATATATAAACTGTATATATGTGTATATATATATAAAGTGTATATATGTGTATATATATAAACTGTGCATAGATATACATATACATATATATATACTGTATATGTATATGTGTGTGTGTGTCTGTATGTGTGGTGAACGTGACCATTTGCACTTGTCTCTAAGTAGAAAAAAATATATACTG
>NC_061821.1:30116913-30134413 GCF_019202785.1 Penaeus chinensis | reverse complement strand
TTATCATTATTAATATTATCTTCATCCTCATAACGAAGTAATTTCACAGTATCATGATACCTGTAATATATTATTGTATTTTTTTTTATGACAATGACGATATAATTTTACTATGATACTAACAGTAGTTATTAGTGTTAAAAGCTAATAATGAAAACAAAATAATCGCATTATCAATGTCAGATGTGAGGATTAACATTGTTATAACCAATGACACTAAAGTAATAACAATGATAACAGTTGCGAATTTAACTACGATATAAACGGAGAGAAAATTCCACAAACATTTTGCGAATCGAACGTGTACAGGAGCTCCTCCCCCTCTACGCGCTGGGCCATCGCGACGAAAAGGTCTCTCATGTGAGAGTCTCCCACAAGGGCGATGTGTATTCTCCCAAGGTCGTTGACAGAGCTGGTCTTGGAGGTCGTGTTGGCGGCTTGTCTGCAATTTTGAGCAGGTTATTAACTCATGTCTTTTTCCTTATCTTTCTGCTCTCTCTGTCACTAATTTTTTACTATAGATATATACAAATAGAGGGATACCTCAACTGTCTTTCGTCTCTCTCTCTCTCTCTCTCACATACACAGGGATATTTCGATAAGTATGACAAATTAAACACTGAAATAAGCTTAATGATAATGAATAAAGACTTAATCATACACGTGAGTAAAACTTACCGGTTTTGTAATATCTGCTTAGTGAATAATTCTCTAGTACATTTATATATGTCACTTCCACTGTACTTCCTCAACTTGCAACAGATGTTATTGGCGGTAAAGTTGTCGTAGGTATAACAGGTTTCCATGAAGGTTGGATCTTTGACTGCCTTTGTTACTGGGGAGGGCTGGGAGAGTGTCTCTGCTTCGGGTCGGGTGAGTTTGCTGTACAGTTCGATGGTTGACTGCGACATGAGGATCACGGACAGTATTGCCGCAGTCAGAAGAAAGGCCAACAGGATTTTCATGGGGAAAGCGGTATCTGGGAGAGGAACGTTTGAGTTGATATATCTTCTAAATAAATGAGTATCCATTTTTCTATTATTGAAATCTCTAGACTCTAATTCCCCCTTTTCATTGCCTCGATTCCTTTTTTTTCAGATTACAATAATAATCAAGTATAAGTACAGAAATGTGTAATACATTTACAAAGTAGATTCGAACTCAGGATAGGATGGAGAATCCCCCCCCCCCCCCTCCCTCCCGCGATAAGAAGGAAGAGGTTTCCATGACACTGCTGATATAATGGTTTGTGAGGGTTAATCTAAGTATACTATTGGGAAAAATGACTCGCTAACCTAAGACGACCTCCGCGTGGGAGTTGTATATATTGAAACTGGGGTGGGTCACTTACAAAGGACAATTGATGAACGTGGTGAGCATGATTTGTTATGAAAAGATTTGAGTTTATCACGAAAGTGGTATCCATCATATACACACAAACATAAACATTCATATTCACTTACACTGCCACGCACGCACGCGCGCACGCACGCTCGCTCGCTCCCAGACACACACACACACACACACGCACACGCACACGCACACGCACACGCGCACGCACACGCGCACGCACACGCACACGCACACGCACACGCGCACGCACACGCACACGCACACGCGCACGCACACGCACACGCACACGCACACGCGCACATGCACGCACACGCACACGCACACGCACACACACACACAGATTCAGTATAGACCACAGACCAACTCAAATACAGATTTTCCCTTCTAAAGCGGAGGATCTTATTGCCACATTCTTTTAAAATCAAAGACCGTCTGAAAGTGGACTTTCCCCAAGCATAAGTGGTAATGGTGTTTCCTTCATGGATAAGCTTATCTAGAACCCTTATATTGCTCTAAGAGAGGAAATCCGTTTTTTCACCACTGTACATTCTCGGTAAAAATGATCACCTATCTGCTGGTAACGTCTGTCTCAAAAAACATCCCCTTCTGTGTAGTGAATCATTGTGTGGATGGGAGTAAAGAGGGGAGAGGGGGGTGGCTATTATGTAGTATTGATTGTCTTTTTACTTTATTTAAATCCTGTGCTAAAGGAGATTTCATGATTGATTGCAACATTTAATAATACTTCAGTACACCTTGGCCGTAACCATTATTCAAAATTACCTGTCACGTCAACAGCTAAGGTCATTGGCAGTGAATACCTTGTGGGATGAAAATGTAAAAATATTTAAAGCGTTAAAAAATCTATTAATAAGAGGCCTTTTACCAGGAAAAATAAGAAAAAAAAAAAAATAAAAAAATAAATAAATCAAAGCATACATGTTATGCTTGAAGAGTATAAGATTATTGATTAAATACTATGCATAACTAATTTTGTTTCAAGTATTGGTCGCCCTTAGGAAACTAATAAGACCTATGTAATAATCCTCCATCAATACATTTTTCAGTATATATGGGGAAGACAAGTACATATGCCTTTGGCTCTTGACATTGCTCACAACGTGCTTAAGTTTTAGCCATCATCGGACCCATGAGTCAACTTTGTGTTCCTGATTCTCACCTTGTTAACACAAATTGTACTTGTCGGTTGGGACGGACATTGTTTACCGAACTACCAAGGTTTGTTTCTAGAGGTATGCCTCGATCTGTCTCGAAGACAACTTCTGATGCTGGGTTTCAAGTCTGTGTGTGGGTGAGGAAAACGAGCATCACAGGGCTGAGCGGCAGCTGCCTTGGCCCTCCGATTAGTTCGCTCATCCCCATGGATTCCAACATGCGCTTGCACCCAACATAGGATTATTTTTTTATGTGCTGGCATCAATGCAAGCTAGTCTTGAACCGCGCTTACCACTGGATGCGATGGGGTTAAGCTCTTGATTGCTTGCAAAGCACTACGAGAGTCGCAACATGTTATAACAGAATGGTTCCTAAGATCTCTAGCCATTCTGACTGCTGGAAGGATGGCAGTAACTGCAGTAGGGTGCCTAAGAAAGACTTCCAACTGCAATCTTCCTCCTGCTCACTGCTGCAAAGCCCACACCATTTTCATATTTCGAACCATCTGCATATATTGCATCTGATATTTGGTATTTAGAAGTGTGTTGAAGAAATTCGAAATGCTTTGGATCTCCCCCCCTCCCTACTCAGATCAAATTCAGCTTGACTGGAATGGTCCAAGGGGGAAGTGGGGAGTTCCAACAAATATAACTTTGGAGAGATTCAAACTGAGATCTTCCATAAGATTCCTCATTCTCCTACCATAGGATCAGCTGTCCTCAAAGGGGTTGAAATTCATGGGGAATATATCCGATCATACCAACCAATTTCATGACGTTACGTAAAAGGGTTGATGGTACAGAAATGTTCAAATAAGCAGGTATGCGGCTGCAGGTGAAGATGGCATCAATGTCAGGGAAAAGTCAAACACTAATCATGGTATCTTGTGCAAGTTATACTACAGAGCACAACAGGTATACTCATTGGCAAGCCAATGTATGTTAAATTTTGCCTAAGTGCACATGGATGGATATATAAACATCTGTAATAATGTGCTATGAGGGGATATCATTTATATTTATCTCAGATACCAAATATATTTATGATCATGTTTTAAATAATTCCTGCAAGAAATAACGAAAAAGCGTAGAATTTATACTACACTGTACTTTATATGCCTCTAGCTCCCTCGGTCCTGATGAAACCACGTTTGTTATGGATTGCAAGTGTTTAGTTATCTAGTTTGTGTATGCCTACAAGAGATTATGATCAGGGAAAATCGTTCAATTTCCCTGAGAGAATTCCAAGTTCAAGCCCATTATGGAGCCATTGATAATGGACCTCATGAAGGAGTAGCAGTGATGGTACGTCAGGTTGTTTCCTTCCAGGCCATCCACCTGCAGACGACACTGCAGGTGAAGGCTGTGAGAATAGGGTTGACACGGCCTTACACTGTTGCATCTATCTATCTTCCTCTACATTATCTCAACAAAGATGATTTGGATGATCTACTTGGGCAGTTGCCTCATCCATTTCTACTCTTGTGAGATTTCCATGGTCGGCATCACCTCTGGGGAGACACTTTGGTCTTCCAATCAGCGAGCTGATTGGAAGACCAAGGCAGCTGCCGCTCAGCCGTGTGATGCTTTTTTTCCTCTCCCACACCTTGAGGAAAGGCTTTGGAGTCATAGTTCTCAAGAGTAGATGCAGTCTTATTGAACAGTGACACACCCACACATTTCCAAATTCAAACTAGGATATTCTCCATTATTGACCTGCCAATTGGTTCACCTGATCCACAGTTAAATTTCGCTTGGAAAGTCATGGAAGCAACCATTTTCCAATACTTTTTGAGGAGGTGAATGGTATTCAAGCCAATGGATTGCAGAGATGGCAACTTCAACATGCAGACTGGAATCTTTTTAGATCAACCGCAGTATTGCAAGGATGTGTTCAACATGCTGTTAATTACTTCACATTATGAATTCATCTTGCAGCAGAGACATCCATTCCCAAAAGTAGCGGACAGTACCGTCGACCTCTGGTACCATGGTTGTCTGATAAATGCCAACAAGCTGTCAGAGCAAGAAAAGCTGCACTAAGGCAGTTAAAACGACGCCCAAGTTGATGGAGAAAATGGTAAACTTCAGGTAGACATGGCTGCAAGAGAAGGAAAACTTGCTGACCCCTTATCAATCGAGACGACCACAGATCCACTTCTGAGGATGGAAACTGCTATGCAGAATTCCTTTGCACAGCAGTGCCATCATGAAGCTGTATGGCAATGGTTCAAAAGGAGCATTACCTACCTTCATACAAAGAGCGAGGGTGGGAACCAGTTTATCTAACCCAGAAGATCAAGGCAGTGTCTTAAGTGTGACCCTGTTTGCCATTGCTATAAATGACATTGAATTGGTCATTCCATGCTGTATCATGCAATCTGTATGTGGATGACTTTACACTGTACTGCTCAGGAGGAAGTCTGCAAAGACACATGCAGACTGCAATAAATCAGATTGTGCAGTGGGCAACATACCATGGGTTAAAATTTTCTCCAAGACCACGGCTATGCATTTCCACAAACGAGGAAAGTTCCATCTTTCCCTCTATTTAGGAGCAAACCTATTGCATTTTGTCCAAGAGGTGAAGTACTTGGACTCAAGGCTTACATGGGTGCCTTACATCAAACAGTTAAAAGTGAAAGCTAGAAGAGCCTTTAGGTGTGAAAGAACCTGTAAAATACTATCTTGGGGTGCAGACCGCACAACGCTTCTGCGGCTTTACCGAGCGCTTATTCGTCGTGGAAAATTTGACTATGGATGTGAGTCTTATTCATCCGCCACTCCCACTGTTCTCCGGATGTTGTACTCCGTTCTTAATTAAGCTCTCCGAATCTGTACAATGGCTTTCAGGTCTTCACTGTATGCTGAGAGTGGAGAACCACCTCTTACATTACACTGGGACTACATGAACCTGATTTACTACACGAGACTACAAAGGATTCCGGGATCTCCTACATCCAGACAGGTTTTCAAACCCCTTGAAGATAGCCGATCCAATGGGAGGAGGATGAGGAATTGTGTGGAATATCTTAATTTAAATCTGACCAAGGTTCTGGCTGTTGGAACTCCCTAATTCCCCCCTTGGACTAATCAAGTCGAGCTCGATTTGGTTGGAATTGGGAAAGGGGAGAGATCCGAAGCAGAAGTCAGAGGAAGATTTCTTCAAATTTGAAAATGATGTGGGCTATGAAGCAGTGAGCAGAAGGAAGACTGCATTTGTCAGTCTTTCTCTATCAGCCTTGATCTTCACTGCAGAGTTACATGCCATCCTTGCAGCAGTCAAGATGACTAGAGATCTTACAAACCAAGAGCTTAAACTGATCACATCCAGTGGTGAGGGAGGTTCAAGATTGGCTTGCACTGATGTCAGCATGTAAAAAGATAACTGTTGGGTGCCAGTGCAAGTTGGTATTATTGGGAATGAGCGAGCTGATTGGAAGACCAAGGCAGCTGCCGCTCAGCCGTGTGATGCTTTTTTCCCTCTCCCACACACTGACTTGAAACCCAGCATCAGGAGTTGTCTTCGAGATAAATGGAGGAACAAAGGAGGTATATCTCTAGAAACTGCGAGAGATGATTAGAGATGACCTTGGCAGTTGGGTGACCAGCATCAATCCCAACCGACAAGTAGAAGTTGTATTAACAAGGCTGAGAATCGGGCACACAAGACTGACTCATGGGCTGATGATGGCTAAAAGTGAAGCACGCTGTGAGGAATGCCAAGAGCCATTAACGGTCACACATGTAGTGGAAGGATGTGCAACATTCTCGGACCAAAAACGTAGGTACTTGTCTCCCCCATATACACTGAAAAATGTATAAGGGGAGGAGTGTCATATAGAAGGTCTTATTAGTTTCCTTAAGGAAACAAATATTTTCAATATAAATTAATTATGAATAATGTTTATGCAATAATTTTATACATTTAGAGCATAATGTTTATACTTTGATTTTTAATATAATATTTATTGTTATTTATGACATTTATTGATAGATTTTAAATATTTAATATATCAGTCTAACAAGGGGTTTGCCGCTAATGACCTTAGCTGTTAACGCGTCAGATAATTTTAAATAATTAATCACCTGTTTGCCGAGAGTGGAGAACCACTTCTTTTATTTCACTGGGACTACATGAACCTGATTTACTATACGAGACTACAAAGGATTCCGGGATCTCCTACATCCAGCTTAGTTTGAAACCCCCGTGAAGATAACCGATCCTATGGTAGGAAAATGAGGAATCTCGCGGAAAATCTTAATCTAAATCTCACTCAGGTTCTGGCTGTTGGAACTCCCCAATTCCCCACTTGGACCAGTCAAGTCGAAGTGAATTTGGTTGGAATTGGAAAGGGGAGAGATCCGAAGCAGAAGTCAGAGAGAGATTTCTTCAAATTTGAAAATGGTGTGGGCTATGCATCAGGGAACAGAGGAAGACTGCATTTGACAGTCTTTCTCTATCAGCCTCGGTCTTCACTGCAGAGTTACGTGCTATCCTATCAGCAGTCAGGCCATTAACGGTCGCACATGTAGTGGAAAGATGTGCAACATTCTTAGGCCAAAGACGTATGTACTTGTCCCCCCCCCCATATATACGGAAAAATGTATTTGGGGAGGATTGTGACATAGGCCTTATTAGTTTCCGTAGGGAGAAAAATATTTTCAATAAAATTTAATTATGCATATTTATGTAATAAGTCTATACATTTAGAGCATAATAATTATACTTGTCCACATACGCAGAGAAGATGTATCATATCTTCAAAAGCCTCATCTGTTAATCATTGTCTGGAATGCCTGGAGGTCACGAACCTGTTTCACAGCATCCTCTTGACTGAATCTACTGCTGTTACCATTATGGCCCAATTTACTTCTACTTTGGTAAAGGTATTTACAAAGTCAATAATGGGGTATGCTGTGGTGGCGGCTCGCTCCTTCATTGCCAATGATAGCATGATTCCAAGTTCTCTCTCCACACACCCAGTAAACCTTATCATGGACAGCTCTTTCCCTACTGACAAATACTGGCTGACTCTTAGTTTCGTAATGGTCTGTTAGCTTACTGTCCACAAGCCAATGTCTGTACCAGATAATGTCCTAGTTGTGTGTTGATCCTTATGCCTATACTTAAACCTTAGACAACGTGCGGACACCAGCGAGACTGATCTTTGAAAACTTTAACCGTATAGAAAAGGTATGAATGAGAATGAATGTCTTCACAACGTAAGAGATGTAAATGACCAGTTTCGATTATATCTTTGTCAGAAATATATACATCATCAGACTTGAGCTCACGAACACTTGACGACTGTAACCTCCCTCTCGGTCCGCATAATTGTTGCCGCGACCTTGGATAATTTGAAGCTGCCCGCAACTGTGTTACAGCCATTCGGCCTGGTTAATGCCCCTGCAGCATTTAACAGACTCATGCGAAGCTTATTTGGCAACATGGAAGGAGTGGAGCTAGGTAAGACAACCTTGGAATATTTGGGACATATTGTTGGCGAAGGCAGGTCAAAACCTACCGCTGAAAAGACTTAACATCATAGACACTCCCCCGCCTACTAGTAAAAAGCAAGTTAGGTCATTCCTCGGGCTGTCTGGATACTACCGCCGCTACATCGAGAACTACGCAAGCATCGCCGCGCCGCTGACGGTGATGGTTAAGAAGAGCGCCCCGTCCCAGGTCACGTGGTGAGAAGTGCACCAGCGCGCATTCGACAGGTTGAAATATGCGCCGACAGATAAACCTATCCTTAAACTCCTAGACATTAATAACCCTTTCATCCTTAGAACAGACGCTTCGGAAGTGGGTTTGGGAGCAGTACTTTTACAGGAAGATGCTGGCGAGAAACTCCCCGTGGCGTATGCCAGCCGGAAACTGTCTAACACAGAGCAAAAATATTCGGTGATCGAACGAGAGTGTTTGGCGGTGGTGTGGGCAACCAAGAAATTCTACAAATTCCTGTACGGTCGCGAGTTCTACCTCGAAACGGACCACCAACCTCTCATTTACCTGGATACAGCCAAGTCACTGAACTGTCGCTTGATGAGGTGGGCGCTTGCTCTACAAGAATACAGAATAATCATCCGTTATATTCGCGGCAGTGAAAAAGTTGGTGCAGATTTCTTAAGCAGAAATGTTCGTGTTAAGTGTTAATGAAACCTAGTGTTAAGTGTAAAAAAAAAAAAACTAAATTTCTTTTATTCAAATGTGGAGGCATTGTCACGTATTGACAATATACGTTAACTATAAATAGCCTTAAGTTTCTAAAATTATAAGTAACTAACAAACAAACAAACTAAAACAACGTACCATTTGCAAAATAATGGTAAACTTGTGTTAAAATGGTGATGGGTATGTAGGTACGGATAACAAGCGTGTTTGCAGAGTGAACAAGCGTGACGTCACGGCAAAAGGAGGCGCGGCAAGCAGGTGAGGTGGCGAAGAAGGTGACAACAGACGGATGTTGAGCTCCACACGCTCCACACTACCCATACAAGGGCAGACGCAACCCTGACAGAATAAGGAGATTTTCCTGTACCCCTCAGCAGCTGAATCTATTCTATACGCCCAATACTTAAATAAATAACCAAATAAACCAATTTCATATATGAATGCTTTTATTTGTGCTTCAAATTCCTTTAAAAGCATAAGACAAGGTCGTCTCTTAAACAGACCAAGAACTCGATACATAACAGCTTCCATAATTTATCTTTTCTGTTTGTTCAATCCTCCATGGATTACTTCTGCTTCCTTCCAGTTCGGTAGATGCCCAGCTTCATCTACATGCACTACCATGGCGTTAGAGGTCCTGTGGTGACAGACTTTAGCTCGATGTTCGCTGATCCTGGTGTTGAAATGCGGCTAACAGTGCTGTATATCGCATACCCTGCAGTAGATGCGATAAAACATATTTTGGTGAAACGAGCCGCGGCAAAATATATCACACACGAGGAAGAGCTCTCGGAGAAAACTCCCGGGAATATAAATTAATATTACAAGCATCCCTTTTTTTGTCTGTCACCTTCATTTCGGTTGTCTATGATGTTTATAGGCCATTTTAAGCCATTAATATAATCTTATTTGTACTGACCCATAAAGATATCGGCATGACGTCCTAAGCTTTTCAAACTTGCCTCCAGAGGAAGCTTGCTACAGTTCCATGATGTCATAGTAGTAAACAAACCAACAACATAAATTAATAATCGCAATAAAATGCCCTTCATAACTTACTTGTCTTGTCGCCAATATATGAGTCTATAAACTACCAAGCCTTGGTTATATCTGTGTCTGGAATGCGGGATGGTAACTGTCTGAGCTGCTTGTCTATAAGAACTGCCTGGCGAGTGCATTAGCAATGTCTCTAGGTGTTTGGAAATTGGTTCCCTCATGAATATTTTTAGTTTTGTAAGATGTTTTTTTCTGATTTATTTTATTAACAGTAGACCAAACCTCGGATGTTGTTGTATTGTTATTTATTGTAGAGACAAAGCTTCGCCAGGAGTCTCTTTTTGCTTATCTAAATGTTCTACGAGCCCTCGCTCTTACTTATTTATAATTGCAAATGTTCTCATTACTGATGTTATTTTTGAAAAGTCTGTAGGCCCTACTGCGTTGGTACAGCACCCTGCGGCAATCTGGAGTCCACCATGGAATTTTGTGCTTAACGTTATCTGTCGAAGTTTTAGGAATGGACACCATTGCTTTATCTAAAATCGAATTCTGAATATTGTTTACTTTATCATCAATGGTTTCTCAAAAAAGTTTGAGCTTGACGCTCCTTGCAAAGGCGACCATGTCTGTTCTTTTTAAGTTAGATTTAGGTGCTGAAGGCGTTCTTATTGTCACATAAATATTCAATAAAAATAGGAAGGCGATCGCTGCCCAACGATTTGTCAATAGTGTGCCACAGGCACTTGGCTGCTATTGATGAAGAAACCAGTGATAAATCAATAAAGCTTAAAGTATTATCGTCCACCTGCATAGGACTACCATTGTTCAGGAGGACTAGATCAGAATCATTAATCAGCTTCACTTGTATAAATTACCACATTAACAGGGGGTTCCATTGTATAATGGACGACGCGAAGATTACGTTTATGGGATATGGAAGTGCCTCGTCCGCCAGTTTTAATTTAATTTATCTGAGAGGGAGGTTCGTCCTCCTCTCCCTCGCGACCCAGGAACCTCCCATGGGTATTTTTGGAGACAGTAGCCTCCATATCCTGCGTCTCGCTGCCAGGGAGACGCCCGAGAAACAGACCAAAAACCCTGCGATATCCTAGCAGAAGCCGCCTGGATGAGGTGTGATCCAGATTATGTTTTGGTGTCATCCTCCTTACGATGCTTCGGCTGCTTTTGCTGGGTTGATTCAACAATTTGTTGAATTGTATTATTCAATTCTTTAATCTGCTTCATTAATTCCTAAACTGTTTCCTTTAAATCTGTAACTCCTGACTGATGTTGTTTGCATTGGGAGTGTTGTTGGTAGCTGCTGAAGTGTAGGAAGTACTGGGTTTGCTGGTCAAACCTTCAACTTTCCTCTTGGCTTCACGGTAACTAGCATCATGCCCTCTTGTATATGCTAATATTTCAGTCTGGTTCTTCAGGCTGCTGCATTCGGCTGAGCCAGATGAATGGGGACCTCTACAGTTAGCACACTTGAGAGTGTTCTCAGTATATTCAGCAGTGTCATGAGTTCCAGCACATTTACCACAAGTAAATTTATTAGCATCTTTATCATTGCATCGTAATGAGGTGTGTCCAAATTTTTGGCATCTATTACATAGGTTTTTGAATATAAGGTCGCACTTGAACACGTTCGTATCAAACTATGACATACACAGGAATTTTACTCAAAGCAAAAGTCAAAAAGCACAATCCGGTTTTTGTTCACACATTCCCGTCTTTCTTGGACATGCAGTTGACGTCCACTACGCTTTGGTCCTTCATATTTTCAAGAATTTCACTCCATTGTCCTCAAATCCCTGTTAAAGATTACTCCTTTACAGGTATTGGGGCCAATAGGGTTAGATACTTTAACTTTCAAATCACGAATCTACGTTAGTTTATTTAAGTCATTATCCTGGGAGTTGAATTACACTCGTGCGGCCATCGATGTTAATAGCATCAGTAAAAAATGCATTTTTCCAGCCAATTCAAGGAAAGGTAAAATTAAGCAAGGCATGTGGCTAACTGTAATGGTACATAACGATCGGGGCTAGGGTTATTTCTGGTGTGTGTATATAAATATACTTTATATATATATTTATATATATATATTGTATGCTTGTAGGTATGTATGCATGTATGTTGAATTACTCATTAAAACACAAATCAGACACTTTTACTCTAGAATGTAGACCTCCAAGGATAAGCTGGTGTTGATTTGTAGTGAGGACCAGCATTGTTGCGCATCACCGATCTAGATATTTTTTGAATGTCTGAACAGCAAATGAAATTAAGAATAAAAAATACTTAGCATACGATGCGTACATTGTTTACAGACATATGATGTAGAATGGCAAGGAATATATTTTAGTATGGATTCTGCTCTATTAGTGTTTGAGATCAGTGGAATGCTAGTGGGCACTTCTTGATTTACATTTTAATACTCATTCAGTTCAGCAGAGGATGTTAAATGTGCCCAAAAGTATTCCGTATTTTCCAACGGAACGCAAGGCAGCCCATCTGATGCTTACGTCCCACTGATGTCGTAGAAGGTAGAGTCCTTTCTGATGAACCAGATGCACAATTTCAACCTCAGCAGTGTTTTCTCTCCTGCTCAAGGCTCTTTCGTAGGACTAATATGTATGTTCCTGAGGATTCTTTACCTTTTTTTTTTTTTTTTCCACGAATAAGCACTTCGTCTTCCTGAAGAACTTTTTGACCGTTTCAAATGCAAGCGGGGATAGTTACTGAAGGCGTTCCGAACCGCAATAGTAATGTGTGTACAGGAGTACAGGTGTTCTGCAATTCAGCACACCTGTACTCTAGTGAGGGAGGGAGGGAGGGAGGGAGGGGGGGGGTGAGGAGATGGGAGAGAGAAAAAGAGAGGGGGGGCTGTAACGGTTTATTAATATATATCTATATATATATATATATATATATATAGATATATATATATATGTATACACTCATATGTATACATATATATAAATGTGTGTATATATATATGTATATATATACATACATATATGAATGATAAAACACTCTACCGTGTTGATACTATAGTAGAAAAACTCACAATGCTTCTCGCCCATGGCAATGGTGGTGCCCTCGGCTAACCTCGAGATTACAAGGTTGAAATGCGAGTGAAATCGCTGGCTCATGTCGATCAGAGATGTCTCCCTGTCGGCGGCAGGACTTCCAGGTTATCAGCACTGGCCATGACATCTCACCCGCTCACGTGATACCACTTCTTCTGACAAAGGAGCCGCGGTCATGGGAAGAGTGCAAGTGGCCATGGGGAGTACGGGTGCCTAGTTCATGAGTAAAAAGTGTCAAAGGTAACTTAACCTAAGGATGAGTCCGATATGCGAAGCTGAGAAGTCCTGCCACAGGAACCGCATTGAAAAGGTGCAAGACCTCTCTTCCCTCACTTAGGTGAAACATCCTTTGGGTGGCTGTTTTAGAGGGAAGAGGGAATCGCCTTGGAAAGGTACAGGACCTCTCTTCCCTCATTGAGGTCAAACATACTTTGGGTGGTTGTTTCAGAGGGATGAAGGAACCGTCTGGAAAAGATGCAAGACCTCCAGTCCCTCACTGAGGTGCACTGCACTGCGGCAGCCTTGTGCACTGTAGAGACTGGAGGTTGAGTGATGCCGTGCATGAGTACGCCCTGCGGCTAGCAATACGCCTATTTGGTCCCTTATTCCAGCAAGACGGGTGGTCTGATCCTGGCCCAGTCAGATCAATCGGCTGGTCTCCTTCAGGAGTCTAGGGTCAAGCAGTCATGCCGCCGTTGTCACTCACACTGGTCCGTGAGCGCAGCCAATGGCTATTGACTGCGTGTAACCTCTCACCACCCCTGTAGCGGTTAGACACTGGCTCTAACATTCATCTTCCCCTTGTGGTGGGTGGGTGAAGACGTGAGAGGATGAAGAAGCTGTTCACTACATGGAAAATGTGCTTGAGACATTCCCTGAGATCAGTCTCCTCAATACCCAAGAACCAACGTATGTCAGAGAAGGGGTCCTAGATAGATCTCACCTTGGCCACTGTAACTCTGGTGGAGAGAATCAGCTGGTGTGTCGATGATATTGTCACAAGTGACCATTATGGCACTATAACTACCCTCATGGATGCTGGACCAGCACAAATGCCATAACCAAATCCAAGATGGAAAACAGACAAGACCAACTGGCAGGTGTTTCAAAACGCCTTGGCCTACTGTCTGAGATGCAATGAACCCCAGGGCAAGACCCGCTGACGGCGACGTGCTGCTCCTCACAATTGCAATATTTGATGGGCTGGTTACAAGTGGTGAAGAGGTGACCGACTTCACCACAACGACTACACCTTTGTTCGTGTGTGCATGCGTGTTTCTTGTGGTTGTACCTGTAGCACTTCAATCACTGGTCAACTTGGATAAAGCACTCAGGCTCTACATCATAGGTAGGTACGGATGTGTCAAACATTACTATTCCACGAGATAGGGGTTTCTGTGCCTCTTCAGGCAAAGGATATCAGATCTTGACGATCCGAGACTAGGGAGGTTAATAAAAGTCTACAACAGTGACCTCGTTTTTAACCGAGATTTCCGCTTGGGTAGACTCACACGACCGCGGTAGGGTGTCAAATTGTCTCATTCCGAAGAAACCCACGCAAAAACCTTGGGAACTAGAGGTCCTAAGAGCCCTAACCGCGTTGCCTTTCCTCTCTCTCTTTTAAACGCCCTCCTCTTCCTTTCCTCTTCAAACCTAAAGATGGAATCCAGGTGGATTTCGAAACTGTAGTCTCATTTTCAATAAATCTAGTTTTTGCATTGTGTTTTTTTCTACCACATATATGTATACGAGTATAAATATACATGTATAAGTGTATGTGTGTGTGCGTGTATGCGTTTGCGTGGTTGTGTGCTTGTGTGTGTGTGTGTGTGTGTGTGTGTGTGTGTGTGTGTGTGTGTGTGTGTGTGTGTGTCTGTCTGTATTTGTGTGTGTGTGTGTGCGCGTGCATGTGTGTGAGAGAGAGAAAATTTGAAAGTATGTGTGCATCTGTATGCACACACATGTAAACTCATACATGCTCATCCATGCATTCTTTTTGCAACATCTAAGTGTTTCCAGCACTTTATTTTTCCAACCATATCCCCACTTGCCTTTCATCAACGCGATTATAGTCTAAAGCCGGAAACCCCGCGTACCGATTTGTCTGTGCTCGGTACGTTTCACCCGAATCGAGTTGGTGCTGATGTGGAATTCCACTTGACATCTGCGAGAACATGTGCATAGACGGGCTTTGTCCTAACCACATGTTGATATGATCAGACACTCACACACACACACACACACACACACACACACACACACACACACACACACACACACACACACACACACACATACACAGGACTTCAGGACCAGGGGCGGTATTCATGAAAGCTCTACGATTTTTTTTGCGATTTATAGAAATGATACTGTAATGATAGTACGGAGAATAACAAAGGAAGGAGTTTCAACATCTGCTGGTGTTGGCTTTGGCGATATTGTTCTGTCCGACTGCTCAGTTAGCATTTGTATTTTATATACCACAGAACTTCGTGCTACACCTTATTGTTTCTGTTTCCTTTTAAGGCTTGTTCATTTATCTGTAACATGTCCCGCGTACACTTGCTTAGTTGGAAATCACACACACACACACACACACACACACACACACACACACACACACACACACACACACACACACACACACATACACATACACATACACATACACATACACATATACACACACATACACACACACACACACACATATATATATATATAAGGTATGTATGTACGTATATATATCGAAGGCCACCATCAGTCGAGGTCGACTATGGCATTATTAACTCTCGTATAGGTATAGTCAAGCTGTTGCCTTTGCAGCAGGCTCCCGTTCTCCACGCAGCTGACTGACCCAAAGGAACGGCAGAGACCGATACGGTTTGGTACCAGCGGCGTCGCAGGAGTTGCCAGACCGAGGTCGCAAAAGACATCGAACTGCCTTCAGGACTCCGGCTCAGGATATTTCCTCAAGATTGACTTATAGATAACTCAAGGCTATGAATTGTTTTGTAGAGGGTGGACTCCCATAGCCTTTGACCATGCACGGCCTGAACTACAAGGCAGCAATCGGGCACACTATCGTATCTAGGTAGTTCTAGCCCAACTACATGTGCTAACGTGCAGACACATCACGTGCACAGAATCTGCGGACTTGTATGCAATATATATATATATATATATATATATGCGCGCACGCACGCACGCACACACACACACACACACACACACACACACACACACACACACACACACACACACACACACACACACACACACACACCTTAGCCATTTATGTTTTTTTTTTTTTTTTTTTTTTTTTATTACGTTTATTCAGTTCCTGTTCTTAGTTTGGTAGTTGTGTTACTTACTTTTATTTAAATGATTTATCGTTAGGTTCTTATTATTTTTCATTTAAATTAATTTCTACATTCTACATTTATTTTTACAGAGGTTATTTTTTTGTGTAGGGTTGTCTGTTATCATATTTCATATGCAATTTCACTTTTCAAAATCTAAAACACTGTGTGAGAACCGTCAGAAAATGGGCACCTCGGGTCGGGTCTTCTGCCTGAGGGTGAGGTTGGCGCAAGGGAGCCCGAAGGACAGGGTTCAGTGTACGCGTTGGTCGTGTACGCGTGGGGGCAGACTAGTCGCAGTAGGCAGGCTGATAGAATAATTATTGGAAAATCGAAGTGCCTTCGGTTATCTTATATGTTTTTTAAATGTTTGTAATTTTAAATACATGTCCTCCTGATTTGAATATTTTAATGAGTTCCTCACCAAACAGTGATAATTATTATAAAGGTACAGGAAAGTAAACGGATTTATGGAGTGAAGTTAAAAAGATCGGTGACCTGTTGAAAATCTAATGCACTTGTGTACGGAAATTTCAAAGGTGATTGAACTCCTGATTAATAGAATACACACCTGTAAAGGTAAACAAAAATAACTAAACAGAACCGATAAATAATAAAAAAGTTTACTTATTGTATTTACACATAGATGGCTCTACAAGTTCTTAATCACCAAATAGCCAGTTATTAGAACTACCTATATCACCTGTTTACCCATTTCCTTCACTTTTGAAAAGGGTCTTGTGTATCATTTCATTGTCTAAAATATTTCAAAAACATTTTGAAAATCATAACATCAATAACAATAATAATAGTATTGATAGCAATGGTAATAATAAGAAAAACACATTTTCCCGCCAATTCAAGTAGTGGTGAAATCAGGATCTAGGGTAACTAGGGCCTACTGATAGACTCCTTGCCGGCTGAGCACATGTGGAGCCATCTATATGTAACAAAATTCACCAAAAACTATAGGGGACAGAACATAATTCCGTGGCAATTGGGTTAACGATTTTCAGCAATGAAATAATACATTTTAATGGAAAGAGAAATCATCTAAAACTAGTCCAGGCACTAGAATAAAACATAAATCAGATAACCGAGGTTCCCTTACCGGAGGATTTGTTTAACAACGAATCAGAACAGGTATGCATGCCCAGTCTAAGAAGAGGAAACAAGCGATTTGACCGTCGTTGGCGCCTGGTCAATAAATACCCCGCGCACGGTGTTGCTAGTCTGACTGTTACTGGAGGAATTTTATATAAACGTTTGTTGAGAACGATCGCAGAGGGATTTTGCGTAAATAGCTCGTTATCTGCCGCCCATAAAACCCTCTGT
>NC_061821.1:30101913-30104413 GCF_019202785.1 Penaeus chinensis | reverse complement strand
ATTTGTGAGCTTTGTTTATATTACTTAGTTTGCCAAGATATTCCCAGGCTCCCTACAGTCATCTAAGCATTCAATTATATTAATTTGAAGTACGGAAAAGTAGTAGGGCTTTCTAAAGAATTGGTAACATGTAATAAGAATACTGCAGAAAGAGTATACAAATATACAAATGAAAAATACACATGGCTGTGTTGTATATCTGAATAGTTTTATACAGAACGTACTGTGTGTGATAAGCTCTCGACCCCCCCCCCCCCCTCTTCTGAAGGTTCAACCCACACGCTATCACATGTTGAAATCTAAAGTACCATTACTGTAAATGTAATGGCTAGGGCACTATTGGAAGAGGTAGTTTAGCAGTGTACCAATTCGGAAAGAGTAATAAGAAAAGGAATTGTTGTTCGCCGTTAGCTTTGAAGATACGTAGTCCTCTTTTCTTTAGCCGGGAAAATAATGGAATATTCGTCATAAAGTTTCACCGGTAAGATGTGTAATTAGAAATTATGATAATCATGATGCTTACACTTAAAATATGAAATTCCACTTATATTGAAATATATACATTAATGTGATAATAATCATCATTATCAATATAGTATTCATTATAATTTCATAAAGAATATAAGAAGAAACGTAATAATAATAATTATAATGGTTATATAACAACAGAAACCTACAGGAATCTCCGAAAGCCTTCAAGAACGACTAAGGCAGCTTGCAAAGTAAACTGAAATAAAGTTTCAAATGTGCATTTCGGACTATAATCTAGCAAAGCATATCCTTTGAAGACTTTACACAGTATAAAGTTATTGTGAAATCTACGCTAATCAGCAGAAACCTGAAAAATAAATAATTCAGATTTTGGTTACTTCCTGGCCTCTTAAATGAATCGTTGTTGGTATGCTAGTATTGCTACCCTTTTGAGACCCTCCCCCAGCGTTACGAGTAAAAGATGAAGGCATGGCACATATACAGTCATATTTCCTTGTATAATATGGCTTAAGCATTTAATCATTTCTAAGCCTCTCCCTTAAAACGTTGGGTGATACGATTTACCATAAGTACGTTAATAATGATAGTTATGCGAAAAACTCTGACATGACGGCATTGCATTTTCACTTACATCTGTCAATTTGAGGCACAGAGCTAGTGTACATTTCTTTGAAACGAAAACGTAAGATTCTGATAGAGCAGCTTTGAATCTCGGTAGAATAACAGCAGATCTTTTCATCATCCCACTTGTTTCCTCTAAATCAGGGGTTCCCAAACTGGGGTACATGTACCCCCAGGGGTACATTTGCACGTTTCAGGGGGTACATTTGGTCTGAAGGAAACAATTACTTGCACAATACATGGTGTTGTAATCTGCACTCAGATTGCACTTTTCTCATTTTCTTTGTGTTAATTAGCACCACCTTTATTGAAATTTCGAAGAATTGGTAGTGATCCATTTATGTTGAGTTAGTGCGATGCATTAAAATAAGAATACCTGAGTTTTGTTCATTAATGTTTTGGATAATAATAATAAAAAGGTATGTATTGTATGTGCTGGATCAAAATATCAGTTACCTTAGTAATTGATTTATTTCTGTTTTCATCATTTAAGATGCCTATGTAATCTAAACATGCAGACTTAAATAATTAAAATATTAAAATGTCCTTTTTTACTATTAAGCTTAATTTTTAGTGTTAGGGGTACATGGGAACCTATAAAAAGCCTAAGGGGTACAGAGGAACAAAAAGTTTGGGAACCCCTGCTCTAAATCGACAGGAAATGCGTATTACTCAACGATCGTCCTCGTCTCCCTCGTCTCCCTCGGGAAGTCTTTCCAAATATCTGTACATCTATCTGTCGGTCTGTCTCCCTGCTTCTCTCTCTCTCTCTCTCTCTCTCTCTCTCTCTCTCTCTCTCTCTCTCTCTCTCTCTCTCTCTCTCTCTCTCTCTCTCTCTCTCTCTGTATCTATCTGTTTGTCTGTATATCTATCTATCGATCTATCTAGCTCTCTGTATCTACGTATACAAATATATAGAGACATGCATACGTATAGCACGCTCCAACACGCAAGCAACGCAACGCACGACCCATTAAGCGCGAGGCCTGTAACCCGCCATTGAGCAGCCGGAGTTCCCCCTTCTCACCAATCGAGACGTGCGGCGTCTTCTGTGCGTCTCGGGGGAATGTCTTCATCTTGCTTATCGGAGAATGTCGTTCCTGGTGGCTTTGTCGAGGAGGAGGTGCGAGGGAGGCAAGGAAGCCGTTTCTTGGTGCTCTGAGGAAAAACAGATTATTTTCATTTTAGAGAGGATTACGGATTTCTTTTCTTAGCATTAAAAATAATAATTATTTATAAAACGTTCTTCCCGACTTGTGTATTTTTATTTATATAAGTACACACGCATATAAGTGTGTGAATGTATGTATATATAGTCTACATGTATATCAATAAACACACACACACACACACACACACACACACACACACACACACATATATATAT
>NC_061821.1:30091913-30094413 GCF_019202785.1 Penaeus chinensis | reverse complement strand
AAATGTGACAAAACAAAAACTAACAAACAGAAAATTGGACAGAGATATTCTGTTGATATATGTGGAAATATTAGAAGGTGCTATGTATGTGGATCAGACTACATTTTGTCTCCAGTATGCTCGATAAATGTTTATGTTAATAGTGCAAGTGAGAAAATACAAGAGGAAGAGTCGTATACTGTTGACAGTCCTGGAATGGTGTCGGTGTTAATGACAGTCTATAAATTATTCTATCCTGGACACAGAATTCAGTTTTACTGCGTGTGGTACTGATTGGTTGAAATTATACATACACATTTTATCAGGAGACGAGAGATAGAGAATAAAAGAGAAGGAAAGTGAAACTACATTTAAATTTAGTGACAATAATGCGTTTGAGTCAGCATCAGCGGAGAAGGTGAAATTTCCAGTGAACACTACAGGCGACAAAGCAAATATAACCGCTGATGTGGTGAATTGTTCTACCCCCTCCTTCAGGTTCAGCAAGAAATCGGTGAAGAGGGCACAAATGAAACTGGCCTTGGAAAATGATATTGCAGTAATACATGGAAAAGAGGTGAAGTTTAGGTGCACTTCTTCAGGACACTATTGCCTTCCACTAAGGGGTGAGAAGAAAACTTGAAAGAAAACCGAAGAAATAATGTCAACTGTGACCAAGGAAAGAAAAAGAAGATTGGCACACTACACCAAGAATTTGGTCATCCCACATCCAAGAGATTAATTCACCTATTAAAGGATGCAGGCATTGATGATGAAATGACTTATATGTTTTATGCTGACGAAGTTCTCAAAATCATGTGTGACAAAAAATAAAGAACCAGAGGAGGTGGTGCAGAAAATTATGGAGATGTGGTTGCGAACTGGTTTAGGAAACCCTGTGAAATTTGTAAGTAACAGTGGTGGAGAGTTTCCCAACACATTTGTGGAAATGTGTAAGAATATGAACACTCAAATGATGCATATTGCAGTATATTCTTCCTTCAGTAATGGCCTTTGTGAATGTATTCATGCAATTATAGATGTAGTCGTGACAAAAATAATGGCACAGCAACCATTAATAGGGGCTTTAGCATGGGCAGTCATATCTAAATATTGTCTCCAGATGACAGGGGGGTTTAGCCCTTATCAGCATGTATATGGACAAAATCCCAAACTGCCATGTATTATAAGTAATGAACTTCCAATACTGGAAGGTGCAACATCTAATGAAATGGTCAAGATGGAAAACCTGTGATTTTGGGATGTGGCTCTAATATTGTAAGAGCCCATGAAGCACAACTTCAAGAAATTCCATACAGTTTTGATAGAAATACTGAAGGAAGGAAAGGCTAAGAGTGAGAAGAGACAGTAGTTATAAATTCCGTTGGGAATAATGTAGAAATTGAAAATAACAATACATAGTCGGGCTGGAAAATCTACAGGAGAATATAGTAGTTGAAGGAATATTGTGCATCAAGATGGACACATATCAGTCATCAACTGGAACAGTCATGTAGAAAAAAGATGCAGAAACTCAGTGAAGAGGTCGAAAAATTAAGAACTTGGAAAAGTGAAACAAGAACTGACAAGTTGGAAAAGGTTTGGTGTATATGAGGAAGTTCCAAGCATGGACCAGAAGGCATTCTCAATTCGATGAGTAGTAACAGAAAAAGAAACTTATAATAATAAGAAAAAAAAGGAGCACGGTTGGTTGTCAGAGGCTTTGAGGAAAAGGAGGATATTCCATCGGATTCGCCTACGGTTGAGGACTTTTGTGAGCAGTGAATTCAATTGACATTAAGGCTGCATTCCTACAAAGCGAAAGGCTTGAGCATGAAGTGTATCTTGTTCCCCCTACTGAAGCAAGTGTGATGAAAGTTTGTTATGGAATTTGGAAAAATGTGTATATGGTCTTAATAATGCAGCTAGGAAGGGGTATCTCAACGATAAAACTTTCCTCATGATATTATGAAGGGGAATTATGTTGCATGTTTTTTTTAAATGCAATTAGGTGATTTCCTGTGAGGAGGAACAGAAAGAGTTGAAAATGTGGCCATTGTCCAAATCAAATAATTTTCAGGTAAGGGAGCAGAGTAATACTACTTTCAGATATTCAGGATTATATATTATAGAGAATCAACATAGCGTCACTTATCATCAAAAAGAGTACTGTAAATATTTAGAATCTATAAATTTAAGTGTTATGAGGGGACTTGCGGAAGAAAAAGAGTTTTAGCAGTCAAGGTGGGCAACTAGGATGGTTATGTACTAATTTAAGACGTGGTTTAACATATGTATTGAAAATTCGCTTTAAAGTAGGTAATCCCAAAGTAGATCTGATTGAGGCAAATAAGTGTCTAAGGAAAACTTGTACTTTTGAGTGCTCACTTGACTTGGTGACATTTGTAAGTATAAGTTGGTTGTACACAATGATGCTTTCTATGATGATCTCCCAGATGGATTTAGTAGTGCTGGGGGCTTTGTGATTTTTCTTGTGGGGTGAAAATTTCTGCTTATTTTG
>NC_061821.1:30054413-30056913 GCF_019202785.1 Penaeus chinensis | reverse complement strand
GCTCAATGCTTAACCTTTCCCGTCCTTTTAGGTTTCTTAGCTGGAGCTGTCGGCCACGTAGTATCACTTGTTATATGTATATCAAATGCCAGAGGATGGAGGAAAGAAACGCCCCGTGGTGCAGTAGAACAACGAAATGTATTTTCACCCAATCCGTACAAAAGGCCGAGGAGGCCGTGACGTCACGCTCGTGACGTGTGAAGTTTTAAACATTTAAAACAATTGCCAATAAACAAAAATACGTTAAATACAAACACAATATATGACATTAAAAGAATAAAGAAAATAATAGACATAAAACAGAAAAATACATAAAACATATACCACCTCGATACAACGGACAGTCAGCAAGCGCCACCACACGCACTCACGCAGACACCGCACGCAAGCCCACGCAGACACTTTTTGGCATACACGTGCAGACAAGTACCTGTCGACAATATAACCGCAAAGACAACCTCCACATACACCCACACACACACACACACACACGAATGAACTGTTTTTAGCGTTACGGTGGCGTTGAAATGTAAACCTTAACAGACATGAGTTTTTTCCGTTTTAAATCTCGTGTTTAGACCTGTAGTGTACGGACATGTGTAGTCCCCAGGGGGCCCCACCTACCAAGGAGGGTACCTTAAGGGCCAAGATCCCTCCCCATGAAGGTCAGTGGGCATCTGTAAGGTAAGCCCACCCCCTGATGTCAAATCCCCTACTACTGCTGCTGTTGATGTCCTACGGGGAATATGACCTTGTGGGATGTCACAGCGGGAAATCTCTCAATGGCCCATGGTGACTGGAACATATTTGAATTTAAGGAATAAATAAAACCACTAAAATCCAGGGAGAAAGAGAAGGGAGAGGCTAGCATAAGAACAGTATAAGATGCAGGAGGAGGGTAAAAGGAGAGATAAATATGCAGTAGAGGGCATACAAAGAAATGAAGTCAAGTAGAAGAACCACGAGGCTACATATGATATATGGTGTATGTATAAGTGCAATCTTACACGGTCCAGCTCCTATCTTTAATTATTACTGTCACTTAGGCTCAATGCTTAACCTTTCCCGTCCTTTTAGGTTTCTTAGCTGGAGCTGTCGGCCACGTAGTATCACTTGTTATATGTATATCAAAATGCCAGAGGATGGAGGAAAGAAACGCCCCGTGGTGCAGTAGAACAACGAATGTATTTTCACCCAATCCGTACAAAAGGCCGCAGGAGGCCGTGACGTCACGCTCGTGACGTGTGAAGTTTTAAACATTAAAACAATTGCCAATAAAACAAAAATAAGTAAAATACAAACACAATATATGACATTAAAAGAATAAAGAAAATAATAGACATAAAACAGAAAAATACATAAAACATATACCACCTCGATACAACGGACAGTCAGCAAGCGCCACCACACGCACTCACGCAGACACCGCACGCAAGCCCACGCAGACACTTTTTGGCATACACGTGCAGACAAGTACCTGTCGACAATATAACCGCAAAGACAACCTCCACATACACCCACACACACACACAGTGCACGGACCACGCGCACCCTAAAGAGCGCACGCAATTCAACACACGGTCACTCAATCACGTGCACACACACACACACACACACACACACACACACACACACACACGCATCAACATACGCAAATAGACTCATACATATACACATACTCATAAATATACTTATGCTTGCACGCACGCACACACGCACACGCAATGGGGCATATACACACACGGAAAACACACGGAGCAAGCATCATCTAAGAGGGGGGGGGGGGGGGAGTACAATGTGTCATGCTACAAACACATTCCCTATGATTTTCCATGTGCTATTTTTTTTACAATAATCTTCTTATCTTTACATAGCATATTTTCCATTAATTGTCCACCAGCAAGTCATGTTTCTTCCCATTTAATATCTTATGGTCAGCTTAGTAGTGAAGATGTGCCAATAAGCATTTCGTTATCATAGAAGCTCACATGACAGAATCTGTACTGAAATATACTTCTCGACATTCTACATTTTTAAGGTAATTAACATCTAATCAAACTTAAACAGCTTAAATTAAACTTTATATTCTAACTAATAATGATTAATTCATCTATTCGCTCAGTTAGATTTCCCGTTCTTTGTGTTATTTACCTGACGTTGCACTTCACAAGAAAATAGCATATATAATTGGTTACTTCAAAGGATGAAGCAGCATCATATATCCCTTTTTTATTTTTAAGTAGCGTCAAGTAAAACACGTCAGTGAGTTAGATTCTGTACACAGGACTATGCATAGATTTCTGGACTGTCCGGACTGAATATGAACGGTCTAGTTGGCAAGACAGGCACACGCACGTGTACACAACACTTTGAACCAAAATGCATTGAGTGGCAATTTGTCACAGCAATGAATTGAGCGGACTTCATTTCCTTTTTGTGTAAGCTTTATATTCCGCGAATTTAATCACACATCGTCAGACCACATTATCCTTTACTGCAA
>NC_061821.1:30046913-30049413 GCF_019202785.1 Penaeus chinensis | reverse complement strand
AAATCTATATACATCTATATACATCTGTAACTATCTATATCTATCTATCTATCTATCTATCTATCTATCTATCTATCTATCTATCTATGTATATATATGTATTTATGTATATATGTGTTTATATATATATATGTTTATATATATGCTTATATATATATATATATATATATATATATATATATAGAGAGAGAGAGAGAGAGAGAGAGAGAGAGAGAGAGAGAGAGAGAGAGAGAGCAAGAGATTGGGGGGGCGGAGGTCTCCCATTGCAATTTTGTCACACAGAAGATCTCAGCTCTTATCAGGAATGTAGCTGGCAGCAGCAGTGAGGCAGGTGGTTTTAATACTCATGTTGTGAGAGTATATTTTCCCTTTACCACTCCCGACTTTCTCCCGTTATTTTCCTGCAAGGTACATGTGTGTGTGTGTGTGTGTGTGTGTGTGTGTGTGTGTGTGTGTGTGTGTGTGTGTGTGTGTGTGTGTGTGTGTGTCTATCTGTATCTCTCTCTCTCTCTCTCTCTCTCTCTCTCTCTCTCTCTCTCTCTCTCTCTCTCTCTCTCTCTCTCTCTCTCTCTCTCTCTCTCTCTTTCTCTCTCTTTCTCTCTCTTTCTCTCTCTCTCTCTCTCTCTCTCTCTCTCTCTCTCTCTCTCTCTCTCTCTATATATATATATATATATATATATATATATATATATATATATATTCCTTAAACCATCGAATAATAATGTTACTGATCTTTTTATCCGCTTCCCACGGTTATTACTCGAGGTAAAGTTGAAATTGCAGGATGACGAGAAGATTGACTCACTTAGGGTGATGATGATGATAAAATTCTTCAAAATACTTTATATCAGCACTGAAAGACAAAACAACTATCATGCAAGTTTCTGAAATTTAATGAAAGGTGACTCAATAAAATCGTCAGAGAAGTAAGTAATATCAACTTAAACACTAAATAACATCGTGATACATTTGTATTGCGCTAAAAGAACACATCCCCATACTAAGTCACATCATTTCTTATTCGATAAATTTCTCATATCCCATCAATTATAGATATTTATATTGCATAGACTGGTTCTCGAAGAGGCGTTCTCCCCATGAAAATAAGCGCCTTGTCTTTAAGTAACAAAAGATGCTAATGGAACATTGCAAAGATTTCATAAGGGTTTAATGAAAGAAAAAGTTCCAAAGCGAAATATTGCCTCATCATAATGTATTAGCTCGACCTTCACTACATAATATATAAGTATATATATATATATATATATATATATATATATATATATATATATATGTATATATATGTATATATGTATATATATGTATATATATATATATATATATATATATATATATATACATATATATGTATATATATAAATATATGTGTATATATATGTATGTATGTATATGTATATATATGTATATATACATATATATATATATATATATATATATACACATATATATATATATGTGTGTATATATACATAATATCACATAATCGCCACATATTTCGTCATACTCTGTGTCTCCATCACTGACTATATGCTGTATATCCCTCAGTGTCCGTACATGTTATATCACCCAGAGCATCTTCCCCCAAACCCTAGCAGAGCTCTCGGAAACCAATTTTGTCTTTCTCTTTTTTCCAATTCTAAATCTGTCGGAAAAGTTTCGGGTTGCCTTTGCCTTGATGGCTGAGAGACAGAGGGAGCGGGGTAATGCGTTGTGGGGATTCCGTAGTGAATGTGTGTTTAAGTGATGAAGGAATCGATGGAAAACAGATAGAGCCAGAGGGAGACAGGGAGGTGTATATATAAAAAGAGATGAGGAAAGAGGGGAAGAGGCTGGGGTGACCGTATGGGAAAGGTAGGGGTAGCAAGTGGAGAGGTGTCTGTGTACATATGTTTATGTATATGTGCATATATATATGTATGTATATATACATGCCAGTTTATATATATACATATATATAGACACACACAATATATACATATGTGTGTATATATATATTATATATATTATATATATTATACATATTATATCTATATTATATATATATGTGTGTATGTGTGTGTGTGTGTGTGTGTGTGTGTGTGTGTGTGTGTGTGTGTGTGTGTGTTTGTGTGTGTGTGTGTGTGCATGTGCACACATATATATATGTGCATACATACATATATATAGACTTTATATATATGTATATAAATATGTATGTATATGTATATATATCTATATATCTCTATAAATTCACATATATGTATACGTACTAATATACATATGTATATATACTTATACGTATTTATGTAAATACATATATATACACACATATATGTATGTATTTTTATATATACATATATATAGATAGATAGAGATATAGATGCTGATATATAAAGATTTAGAGTTATATAGCTAAACATATAGTTATAGGTGTATATGTATATTAATGTAAATGTATATATGTGTATATATGTATATATATATATATATATATATATAT
>NC_061821.1:30024413-30026913 GCF_019202785.1 Penaeus chinensis | reverse complement strand
ACACACACACACACACACACAACACACACACACACACACAAACACACACACACACACAAGAATACATACACACATATATACATATATATGTAAACCCACACACACACACACACACACACACACACACAATGTATATGTGTGTGTGTGTGTGTGTATTAATATATCATATGTATATCTATTTCTGCGTACATAGTGTGTATGTGTCTGGTATTATTAATATGCATAAACAAAGTGACTCCTATTTAATTTCTACTATTCTTTTTTTCTACTGGAATGACCTTCCAGGAATGTACCACACACTACTGCATCATTATTTTTTTTATCAGGCACGCCCTACTGTTTATCTATTTATTATGAGTGATTCGGCTCATGGACTAGCAACTGAAGGCAGCTTTTTTATTATTTGTTTATCAATAAGATCTCCTTCCTATGTAAAAGCCACATTTTATTGGTGGGGTAATTTGCTCAATTGAAATAGTGTTACACAATCTTTCGCAATGTTAAACTTTTTAGAGCTTGAGCAAAAGAATCAGGTATATTTTTTGTCTACGTAATCTAACGTTAATATCTCTGCATCCAGTACTGCATGATACCACTCGAAGCTATATATAATCAGCAATAATAAAAAAATACACGTAAATACGATACAACAGGAGGCGCGCTAAGACAGGTTATATGATCATCTTCCAGAGGAAGAGGCGATTGGCTTTCCCTCGTAAATCTTGTATTCGAAAACTTTGTTGCTTCATCGTCTTCGTCTTGGGGAAAAAAGGTGATTGAATGCAAACTATCGGAGATCGAGTTTCCTGGAAACGGAAACAGACGTAAGCAGTTTCCAAACGTGACGTTGTTTTGATGAATTTCCAGCCTTAAGACTTCCCCGTCAACAGGACATCTTATAAAAAAAAAAAAAAAAAAAAAAATGATAATAGTTCGATATACTATTAAATCAACAAAAAGTATACGACTTTTATTTTTTCTAAACATGATATATAAGCAAATTTGTTTATTTCACCGCATATTCTTGGTATATATAAACACACACACACACACACACACACACACACACACACACACACACACACACACACACACACACACACACACACACACACACACACACGCTCACACATATACATCTATACATTCACTTCCAACATACTCTCTGCCTGTCAACGTACTCCCCTCACCCTTTTTTTAATGCGTTCCGAAAATAGAACAGCCGGAAGGTTAAAAAATGGGATTATTCCTCCCCTTTGAAAGGGTGACAGAGTTTGTGGAAAGATAAACCGAGTTGGATAACAGTGTTACCAGATTATGAGAAGGTTCTTGGGTATAATATAGCTCATTGTTTATAATGAAGACAGTTGTAAAAGTACAAAGGTACACTGTCCTGTTGTAAATATTTCATTCTCTTTCTTATTCAAGGGTTCGTTAGAGAAGATTGAATACATTTTATATTCAAATATACATTTGTTTTCCATACTTACCAGACTTAATGCCTTTAATTACAAAAGCTAGATCATCATATTTACTTAACTAAGCCTAAAATCACTATAAAAAACAACTGGATTGAAACAGTACCCCCTATCAGTCTCAGAGCCTTAACCGATCACACTATATCCTCTGAGCTTCTTCTCTTAACAAAGGAAGAGCCATTACAGGAGAAAATGGTTTCTCTCGTCTGGTGCGAAGTAGAAGGGAGTTCCACTATACCACAGGCGCCCGGAGCTTAAATTAATCATTATTATTGTTATTAATATGATGATGATAATGATGGTGATGGTGATGGTGATGGTGATGATGATGATGATGATGATGATGATGATGATGACGATGACGATGACGATGATGATGATGATGATGATGATGATGATGATGATGATGATGATGATGATGATGATGATGATGATGATGATGATGACGATGACGATGACGATGACGATAACGATGACGATGATGATGATGATGATGGATATCATTTTAATTATTATTATTATTACTATTATTATTATTATTATTATTATTATCATTATCATTATTATCCTTACTATTATTATTATCATTATTATCATTATTATTATTATTATTATTATTATTATCTTAATACTAATGATAATAAGAATTATGATATTGATGACACATTAGTATCATTATTGCATTAAAATGTTAATATAAATACTAGTTTCGTTAGCATCAACTAGAAGATACGCATCCCTGGCACGTCATTTCTGTCGAGCAACTTCCTTGCGTTGAAAACAAAGAAAGTTAAATTGTCCAATTGTTCGTGTTCCCAATAATAAATTGATTTATTTGTTAACATGACATTTTTAGCATTCCAAATTGTAGTATCGATAGGTCCAGGTGGTTTGTAAAGCCAACGATCTCATTTAAGTAAATCCTCCGAGTTAAGTACCTTTTTCTTCTTTTCTTCAACTCAGAATCTCCGTCAATAAAGCGAAACAACAAACATTTAATCGATCACGGAACGATTCTCTCG